>NW_027443209.1:0-54028 GCF_048569485.1 Anomaloglossus baeobatrachus
GTGCCAGGATGGACAATGTTACAACCCTAACACATGTTTTGTGCATTAAGACCTCACCACACTTACCAAGGAGAGCAAGAAAGTGTTAAAGTTAACCCCTGTCATGCTGACCAAGAACGTCTCATCACCTGTTCCAGGAATGACGACAGGCAGCGCAGAGGATAAAGGTGACGAATGTAAATTACACTGCACAGATATCAAAGACCTATGCTATTCTTCTACACTTATGAACTGTGGTTTATCAACATTGATTATGGACTTTGAATAAATATATGGACTTTGCAATGAAGAATAAAGTTTATGGACCTGATCTAACAATGATAAACGCAATATGGGACTGTATCAAATCGATAACCAATCATCTTTATCAAAGGATTTATTTTAAAAGACTGTGTTTATGCCAGATTACATCGGAGATAAGAAGACATCATCAGGACATCAGATGGTGACCGGATCTGTTTTGCATCTTTTTTAGGTTTAGGAAAGTATAATTATGTATTTTATATGATTATCAGTCACGGCCTACCATAACATAAATCCACATTATTATATTGTTGAACATACAACATGAATAATGCAAATTGATTATTATTCATCATAATTATTGACATTAATCCACTATCGCCAAAGAAGGAAAGAAGATCTGTTATTTTATTGATGTATTAATTTATTTTGGGGTTTCATTAATAATAATTTACCCACCTCAAGGGGGAATTGTAAAAATATTAAAATTAATACATCTAGTTATCAAACACTTTATAATAGGACATATTATATATGTTCACAGTTCTGTTTATATTGGAGGGCATAGCTTATTGATAACAGTTCTTATAAGAAATCAATATTAAGGTATCAGTATTGAACATAGATAAATGCTGACATAGTATGGTATATATATTCTATCTGGATTTTTCCAGATAGAGGATTACATCATGTGTAACTGTGCTCAACAGAATAACCCTATATGGATTGGGACAGCTGTATATATAGACGGTGGGAGGGGAGGCTCTCACTCTTGCTCCGGGAGTCAATCTACAGATGTCGAAGCTGATCCATCCATCCATCCATGATGAAGTAAGACAGGCCTGTCAGGTCTCCAGCATGACTCTATTCAGGAACCAAGGAAAGATGGATGAAGATTTCTATTGATTAGAATGGACTATTATTAACTCTTTACGTAAGCTAACGAAGAATATTATTTTTCCTTTCTGTAACTGAACTTTGGCAACCAATTTATTAGATATAAAAATACATCTATTCATTTTTCTACATTTTTTGAAGTTTTGTCTTTCATGCGCTTATCATGTATTTGAAGAAAAATATATTTAAGGGTATATTTTTAACAGTCCCCCACTGGACTCGGTATTGTGTATGCCCCGCACTGGCCCCAGTAACATGTATGCCCACAGCATACACAGTAATGTAGAATAAATATCATCCGAGAAACCATATTAAAGAAACCAATAAAGGAAAACGCCAAAACAATTAAATACAGAAAAAATAGTCAAAATCCATAATAATCAAGAATAATTGCATTTTATTAAACAAGAAGAAACCGACAAAAAAAATAAATATATTTATATATATACAGGTATATATATATATATATATATATACATATATATATATATATATATATATATATATATATAAAATGTAGTAAAACCAGGGAGAAATGAGTGCGGAAGGAAATGAAATAAATTGATTACAGAACTCCTGAGGTCATGGTAAGGATGGGGTATACAGTATGGATCAATTAGAACATGTATGACACTGCACAATTGTTGCACTTTGCCCGGCACTATGTGTGCTGAGAAAGAGAAAGATAGTACAATAAAAAAAAGTGTCTCAGTGACTATATTGCACCATGCCCAGTGTACCATATACTTTGCTGTGATTTATACCAAGATGTCAGTATTATTATGTCACAGAAAGAAAGGGGACAAAGAAATTATATATAATATATGGGTTTCCAAATATTTCCACAGAATGATAAAAAAAAGAGTGGGTAATTGTAATAGAACAACAAAGTCTATGATATTTGTCCACGGCCAATAGGAAGCACTCTTAAGGGTGCTTTACATGCTGCGACATCGCTAACGATATATCGTCGGGGTCACGTCGCTAGTGACGCACATCCGGCGCCATTAGTGACATCGCAGCTTGTGACACCAACAAGCGATGGTCAACGAGCGCAAAAACGTGAAAAATCGTTGCTCGTTGAAACGTCGTTCATTTCCTTAATATCGTTGCTTCTGCAGGTACGATGTTGTTCGTCATCCCTGCGGCAGCACACATCACTATGTGTGACACCGCAGGAACGACGATCATCTCCTTACCTGCCTCCACCGGCAATGAGGAAGGAAGGAGGTGGGCGGCATGTTCCGGCCGCTCATCTCCGCCCCTCCTCTGCTATTGGATGGCTGCCGTGTAACGTCGCTGTGACGCCGCACGAACCGCCCCCTTAGAAAGGAGGCGGTTCGCCGGCCAGAGCGACGTCACAGGGAAGGTAAATCCGTGTGACGGGAGTTAGCGATGTTGTGCTCCACGGGCAGCGATTTACCCGTGTCGCACAACCGACGGGGGCGGGTACGCTCGCTAGCGATATCGGTAACGATATTGCAGCGTGTAAAGTACCCTTTAGTACACGCAACAATATTGAAACCGATAAGAAAGCAAAGACCAAGTATAGCGGACCTCATATTGCTAATAGTATACATGAACCCCATGAATATATATGATAACTGGTGAAGAAAGGGGGGTATTTACCATGTTTGCAAGTAAGACTACTGTACCACAATTGTGAAAAAAGCAGTATACAATTTTCATTGTTACACAAATATATAAATATTAAAGTCACATGTGATAAACAGTTCATAAATTGACGTACATGTTTAAAAGCCAATTAGGTGAGACAGAAGGAGGAAAGAGGTCCCAGGGAGGGAGACAGACTACCTCCTGAACAAGGTTAGAGAAAGAGAAAAATATCTCTAAGTCCTAAGGGGACATGTAGAAGTAAACCATAACGATTTAATGGTATGTCACCTGAACAAGTAAGATCATAGAGTGCTCATACAAAAACACAGTAGCCACCAGGATAAGGTCTAAATCAAGACCAATGTAAACAACATGAAAAAAACACCAATAATACATAACATGGTTACAACCAGCATATAAAGATCATGTAGTGGTGGAAAAAATGGCACCTGAAAGACCTACCCGTGGTATGTATAGCACCCAAGGAGGGAGTCTGTCAGCCTCACATGTGGACCCGATCCTGACTCGTGTTTCGCGTGTGCTTCAACGGGAGACCGTGACCAGCAGTGTGCCAGCGGTGTATAAATAGAGGAAGACGCAGGGGCAGAGACTCGCTGTAATAATCACCGCTGTGTCTGGAATCAGCTGGGCACGCGTGTACCTCCGGATACCAGCGCTCGATATGACTTCCGGGTTCCAGGAAATTCTCCCGGTGACGTCATACACAGAAGTCATAGCGTCGTTTATTTCCTTAATATCGTTGCTGCTGCAGGTACGATGTTGTTCGTCGTTCCTGCGGCAGCACACATCGTTATGTGTGACACCGCAGGAACGACGAACATCTCCTTACCTGCGTCCATCGGCAATGAGGAAGGAAGGAGGTGGACGGCATGTTACGGCCGCTCATCTCCGCCCCTCCACTTCTATTGGACGGCTGCTGTGTGAAGGTAAGTCCATGTGATGGATGTTAGCGATGTTGTGCTCCACGGGTAGCAATTTGCACGTGTCGCACAACCGACGGGGGAGGGTACGCTCGCTAGCGATATCGGTAACGATATTGCAGCGTGTAAAGTACCCTTTAGTACACGCAACAATATTGAAACCGATATATAAGAAGATCCATCTTACCCATATTGTCCTGCCGATGGAAATGTAAACAATAAAGGCCCTGACGTGTGTTTCGCATTGGGCATCCATTACTGGGGCCAGTGAGGCACATAAAGTAATGTGTATGTGTACCGCCCTGAGAGGGGCCGGGCCGCTTCTCCGCTGCTCGGGCCGAGCCGCTCGAGGTCCGGGCTCGGGTTGTCGGTGGCACGAGCGCCTCCGGACCGGGGGCCATGTCGCTCTGTTAAGGGGAGGCAGTGGGTGGTGGTGTGGGACGAGGCGTGCAGCCGGGCGGGCCACGTTGTCGTCCTACGGGTCGTGACGCCACCCACGGGTCGTGGTAACGGGATGCACCACCGCTGCCGCTGGAGTGGAGGGTATTCCTGGGATCGGTGTTGCGGCCGCAGCCTAGATGTTAGCACCTCCGTGGGTAGGGGCGGTATGTTCCGGGGCCCGGTTGGGAGGGACCGGTGACGGTGTTGTTGTCGGGGTGCAGGGTGCCGTGCTGCGGTGCAGTTTCGTGCCCGGATGGCACTGGTGTACTCATGATTAATTCACACTCAGAGTCACTGGTAAACCAAAGTTCGGGTATGGTCGGGTCCCGCAGCCGGCTGCTTGTGTCCCCTGTGAGGTTGATGGTGGCCCCTTTCCCAGGCACCTCTTGTTGTGGTTTTTCTGCTCCCCTGCCTGGACAGTGGTAGCCCGCTCCCCGGCGTTGAGCTGCCGGAGGAGCCCTCGGTTGCCCGCAGGCGCTGGCCCGTCGGATGTTTGGCCCTTGGCGGAGGCTCTCACCCGGTATCGGTGGGCTTTTTCCTTCTTTTGGGACTTTGGGTGTGGATGAACCCGTGAGGTCCAGCCAGCAATCAGTCAATTTGCCTAAACTCAGTGGCTTCTAAGCTAGGACGGGGTCTGAGTACCCGATTTCTGATGCTCCGGTACACGGTTGACTCCCCGGTTCAGGGCCGGCGGACTCCAACCCTGGCCCGGTCCCTACGGTTCTGCCGGTTGCTGTACCGGTACTCCTGCAGACGGCCACCACCGTCTGCCTGCCTGACGTTTCAAGGGTCCCAGGCTCCTACCTGGGTCCCTGACAGTTCTGCAACTCCACTCCTCTCACTGTCACACTCTACAACCCTCCAACTCTAAACTCCTGACTGTGTTTCCTTCCTCAGGTCAGTAGTCTCCTCGGTGGGCGTGCCTTTCCGCCTGACTCTGCCCACCTGATGTGCCCTACTGGCCCTGAGGGAGGCATCAGGTCTCCCTTTCGGGTGACGGGTGTGTCCTCACAGGGGATGGGGGGTGTGTGTAATGTGGTAGGTGTTGTGACCTGTGACCCCTTGGGGTCCAGGGCGTCACATACCCCCTTGGTTTAATGCAGACCGTCCGCGGGCTGCCCGACCAACTCCGGTTTATTTTTATTTTTCTTTGAACTGTAAAAACAGTAAAACGGAACACATTTACAATTATAATAACATTTTTACAAACTATGGCTACTGAAGGTCTTCCCATAACGGGAGGCATTCTACTGCAACGCTGCATAACTTTACCAACGGAACGGGTTCATGTCCTTCCGCCTTTCCCACCCAAAAAACCTAGCCTTGATGCTGCCCCTAAGAAACGGGCAGCACCCCTTTTCCCCAGTCCAGAAACAAGAACATAACCAGATCACCCCACCCAGGCGGGAACGGGTACGGTGCGGTGCACCCAGCAGTTGTCAAAGGGCTCCCCGGAGGATGGTCACCAGTCCCGGTGGTGACCAGACCCCAGCCTGCTCTGCTGCGGGTCCTTCCTTCAATTTGCCTCTCCGGAGGCTAACGGAACAGGAAGGCATGTTAAGGGGGGCAGATAGGGCAATATTTACAAGCCCAATAGTTTTTGGGTGGCCAGCAAGTCCACGGCCTTGTCCATGAGCAGTCACTCACGCAACAGTGGGGAAAACGGGGTTTTAAACACAAGTCCCAACAGGGACTTTAACATGGTAGCCGGGGTCCGCTACCACATCAGCAGCTTTCTTCCTTAAGCAGCAGTCTTGTGGCACAGCTGACGTGGCTGCCGCTCCCAGTCTGGAGTGTCGGTTGCCTGCTCCGGGTCAGCCGGGGAGGGGAACGGGCCCAGCCAGAGTCCCTCCATGCCGGCTACGACCAGCACCTTCAGTAGTGAGGGGTCCCGCTGTGACGTGGCCTGCTCTGCTCGGCAGCTACATCCCCGCTGTGCCTCCGCCGGGTGTCTGGGAGCGGTCAGCGTGACTTGCGATACTGGCGTCTGATCGAGAATCGCCTCCGTTGTGGCCGGGCAGACTGCCGGGGTCGTCGTCATCTCCATCGCAGCCAGGGTGGAAGCCGGGACGGGTGCCAGGGTGGTGACAAAGGTAAGGCCCGGGTGTCCCAGGTATGGGCCCTCTCCCACAGACACTGCGGGCTCCGCTACCGGTGATAGGGGTAACGGGTCGGTCAGAGCGGTGGCCGCAGGCGCGGGCAGTGAGGAAGGCGGCGTGGTGGATGGCAGTAGGCCGGGCCCCTCAGCTGCAGCGGCCGCTCCCTCGGGGACATAGGGGCGTGGCTCGCTTACCCGCTCCTCTGAGACCACCTCCACTTCGCATACACGCACGGTTGCGACCAGGCCCTTCTTCTCCGACGTCCACTCCGCCATCATGGAGTGGACCTTGGCCTGGAGCTCCTGGCACATCTTGCTGCTGGATCCTGGAATGTGTTTCGGCAGAGTGCTGGCGTCCCTACACGCTGCAGCGCTAGTTACATGCCGCCATTCTTCGCCCGCTTCCCCCTTGGTTTTCTCTTGGCACTCCTCCTTCGGGGGCGGGGCTTCACTTTCGCGCCTTTACTGCTCAGGGAAGACGACTCGAGCGGGAAACTTTCGCGCCAAGATGGCGGAACTTCAACTTTTTCGGCAGGACGCCGCTGACGGATACTTCTAAGGCACACTTCCACAGGTAAGTGGACTGTCCGAATCCTGTTTGTGACACCAGAAGAGTTGATATGTACTGCCCTGAGAGGGGCCCGGCTGCTTCTCCGCTGCTCGGGCCGAGCCGCTCGAGGTCCGGGCTCGGGTTGTCGGTGGCACAAGCGCCTCCGGCCAGGGGCAACATCGCTCTGTTAAGGGGAGGCAGTGGGGTGGTGGTGGTGTGGGACGATGCGCGCAGCCGGGCGGGCTGCGTGGTCGTCCTATGGGTCGTGACGCCACCCACGGGTCGTGGTGACGGAATGCACCACCGTTGCGGCTGGAGTGGAGGGTATCCCCGGGATCGGTGTTGCGGCCGCAGCCTAGATGTTAGCCCCTCCGTGGGTAGGGGCGGTGTGTCCCGGGGCCCGGTTGGGAGGGACCGGCGACGGTGTTGTTGTCGGGGTGCAGGGTGCCGTTCTGCGATGCAGTGTGGTGCCCGGATAGCACTGGTGTACTCACGATTAATTCACACTCAGAGTCACTGGTAAACCAAAGTTCGGGTATGGTCGGGTCCCGCAGCTGGCTGCTTGTGTCCCCTGTGAGGTTGATGGTGGCCCCTTTCCCTTGCACCTCTTGTTGTGGTTTTTCGGCTCCCCTGCCTGGACAGTGGTAGCCCGCTCCCCGGCGTTGAGCTGCCGGAGGAGGCTTCGGTAGCCCGTCGGATGTTTGGCCCTTGGCGGTGGCTCTCACCCGGTATCGGTGGGCTTTTGCCTTCTTTCGGGACTTTGGGTGTGGATGAACCCGTGAGGTCCAGTCAGCAATCAGTCAATTTGCCTAAACTCAGTGACTTCTAAGCTAGGACGGGGTCTGAGTACCCGGTTTCTGGTGCTCCGGTACACGGTTGACTCCCTGGTTCAGGGCCGGCGGGCTCCAACCCTGGCCCGGTCCCTACGGTTCCGCCGGTTGCTGTACTGGTACTCCTGCAGACGGCCACCACCGTCTGCCTGCCTGACGTTTCAAGGGTCCCAGGCTCCTACCCGGGTCCCTGACAGCTCTGCAACTCCACTCCTCTCACTGTCACACTCTACAAGCCTCCAACTCTAAACTCCTGACTGTGTTTCCTGCCTCAGGCCAGTAGTCTCCTCGGTGGGCGTGCCTTTCCACCTGACTCTGCCCACCTGGTGTGCCCTACTGGCCCTGAGGGAGGCATCAGGTCTCCCTTTCGGGGGACGGGTGTGTCCTCACAGGGGATGGGGGGTGTGTGTAATGTGGTAGGTGTTGTGACCTGTGATCCCTGGGGTCCAGGGCGTCACATATGTTCCTCACTGGCCCCAGTAATGTGTGTGCCCCCCACTGGCCCTAGTATTGTGTATGCTCCTCACTGGCCCCAGTAATGTGTGTACCCCCCACTGGCCTCAGTAATGTGAGTGCTCCCCACTGGCCCCAGTAATATGCGTGCCCCCCACAGGCCCCAGTAATGTGCGTGCCCCCCACAGGCCCCAGTAATGTGCGTGCCCCCCACTGGCCCCAGTAATGTGTGTGCCCCCCACTGGCCCCAGTAATGTGTGTGCCCCCCACTGGCCCCGGTAATGTGTGTGCCCCCCACTGGCCCCAGTAATGTGTATGCCCCCACTGGCCCCAATATTGTTTATACCCCCCACTGGCCCCAGTATTGTGTATGCCCCCCACTTGCCCCAGTAATGTGTTTGCTCCCCACTTGCCCCAGTAATGTGTGTGCTCCCCACTAGTCTCAGTAATGTGTATGCCCCCACTGGTCCCAGTATTGTTTATAACTCCCACTGGCCCCAGTATTGTGTATTCCCACCACTAACCCCGATATTGTGTATGCCCCCCACTGGCCCCAGTAACATGTGACATGGTTCCAGTAACGTGACCTGTAACATCTATGTCCTCTCCATTGCTGGGGCCAGTGAGGCATGTACAGTAATGTGTATGTTCCTCACTGGCCCCAGTAATGTGTGTGCCCCCCACTTGCCTCAGTATTGTGTATGCTCCTCACTGGCCCCAGTAATGTGTGTGCCCCCCACTGGCCTCAGTAATGTGAGTGCTCCCCACTGGCCCCAGTAATGTGCATGCCCCCCACTGGCCCCAGTAATGTGTGTGCCCCCACTGGCCCCAGTATTGTTTATACCCCCCACTGGCCCCAGTATTGTGTATGCCCCCCACTTGCCCCAGTAATGTGTCTGTGCTCCCCACTTGCCCCAGTAATGTGTGTGTTCCCCACTGGCCTCAGTATTGTGTATGAACCCACTGGTCCCAGTATTGTTTATGCCCCCCACTGGCCCCAGTAACATGTGACATCTATGTCATCTCTAATGTCTATGCCCCCTGTAACGTGTATGCCCCCCAGTAAGCTCACTTTGAGCGGTGTAATTATAACTGACAATAGCTTTTTTCATTACTTTTCACCCTCATTTTCATATCTCTCCCTAGTTTAATATTACTGACCTCTTACTGCACTGTATAAGATTTGGATTTTTTTGTAATAATAAAAAAAGCTGTTTCAATAAAATGTCTTTTGGTTCTTATACTTCATGTTCTACTGATATACAAGTTTCCAGGATGTTTATGCCTACCCTTAGGGCCGTTATGCTATGAGCCCGTGGTGTCTATATATAATGGCTACAATTTCACCATTCCTGCTATGTTTGTGTATGTGCATGTGTGCCGCCCCCGCGTCAACAGCCGCCCGCTGCTTGGATCCGGATCCGCGGTGGCTCGAGGGGTCTCCGGACCCAGGGAGGGGTCGCACGGCCACTCAAATTAAAAGGATTATTTACAGGGGATGGATTGGAAAGTTCGTGACGCCACCTATGGTGTGTGGTAAGATGGAGTACCACCACTGTGAGTGGGAGTACCCGGTGGCGATGGTGCGGGTGGAAGGTGTCTAACCCCTCCACGGGTAGGGTGATGCCCCTGGACTCAGTGATGATGGTTGGGATGTGCCATTGGGGAGGTAAGGGTCATCGTTCGTACTCGCTCAGTCCACTAACGCTGACACCGACAACTGTAGTAAACCAAAGTTCGGGACACCGCTACCGCTGAGGGGGAGCACGCCTGGATCCCGTGCCCTTTGATGTCGCTTGTTAGCCTGTGACCTTAACCTTGGCACCTGTTTCCTCTTGTTGGTCCCTTTAGCTTGAAACTATCGGGTCCCGCTCACCAGTATGGCTAACTGGGTGAGCTTGCTCTCAGGGTTCACGCTTGGGATTTTATGGACTGTGTAATGGGAAAGTCCTATCCCCCTGGATCTTGAAGGCTCCATCCTCGTCGGGTAAATTGTCAGGACGCCTGAAGCTACTTCCTGATCTAGGGTCCACATACCCCGTATTGCCCTGGCCCCTGCTCGGTGATGGCACAAGGCCACCGGCTGTCCTCCTAGACAGTCCGTGCCCCTTGTCACAATCCCCTGCGACCGGGGTTCCAGCTCCTACCAGGCCCAGACCAACGTCCGCCACCTAGTAGTACTAAGGAGCTCAGCTCCTGACCTCCTCTCTTTTTCACCTCCAACACTACACTCTCCTCCTCTACACTCCTGACCCCTCCCTTTACCATCCCCCAGGTGGGCGACCCTATTCCACTCAGGCCATCCCCTGGTGTGTCTGGTGGGTGTGGTGCAGAGTGTTCCTAGGATTTTAATCAGCTTGATCTTAGCAACACCAAAGGTTACGGATCCGTAAACCAAGGAGAGGATGGGTACTGTACAGAAGGGCAGATTGCACAATACCCTGTGACGTCCTGATAGGCCAAGGTGTCACATATATCTGTATGGGGCCCACAGAGGCTCTCTCGCACAGAGCCCATGAAAATCTGGAGCCGGCCTGCTTCTGAATATCCTTTTTATAATGTGGAGCCCAAAACTGGATCCCATATTCTAGATGTGGCCTTACAAGTGATTTATAGAGGGGTAACAATATGATGGGATCCCGGGATCTAATCTCTCTTTTTATACACCCTAATATCTTGTTTGCTTTTGCAGCTGCTGCCTGACATTGAGTGCTACTGCTCAGCCTATATGTAACCAGAATACCCAAGTCTTTCTCCTGTTCTGTAGTCACGAGTTTACTTCCATTGAATGTATACGCAGCTATAGGATTACTCCGTCCTAGGTGCATTACTTTACATTTATTAACTTTAAATCTGATTTGCTTCCCTTCATCTTCCCTCTCTCACACACTGGTCTCCTTTATCTCCCCTCTCTCACAGACCACACCCCATCATCCCCCCTCTCGCACAGACCACTCACATCATACCCCCTCTCACACAGACCACTTCCCATCACACCCCCTCTCGCAGAGACCACTCCCCATCATAATCCCCCTCTCGCACAGACCACTTCCCATCATACCCCCTCTCGCGCAGACCACTCCCCATCATCCTTCATTAATCCCAGACCACTCCCCATCATCAATCCCAGACTGCTCCCCATCATTCCCCCTTGCACAAACTGCACCCTATCATCCCCCTCTCTCACAGACCACTCCCTATCATCCCCTCTCATGTACAGACTACACCCCATGATCCCCTTCTTTCACAGACTGATGCCCACCTTTTCCCCTCTCTTACACACCGCTCCCCATCATCCCACTCCTCTCATAGACCGGCTCCCCATCATCCCCCCTCGTGTACAGACCACACCAAATCATCCCCCTCTCACACACCACTCCCCATCAAACCCCTTCTTGCACAGACCACTCTCAATCCCCCATCTAACACAGACTGCTCAACATCATCCTCCCTCTCGCACATACCACTCCCCATCATACCCCCTATCGTACAGACCGCACCCCATTATCCCCCTCTTACACAGACCGCTCCCCATCATCCCCTATCAATCCCAGACTGCTCCTCATCATCCCCCGTCTAACAGGCCACACCCCATCATCCCTCCTTGTGCACAGACCACCCCTAATCACCCCCTCTCTCAAAGACCACTCCCCATTATTTCCCCTCTCACACACCGCTGCCCATCATCCCCCCTCTCTCACAGTCCGCTCCCCATCATCCCCCCTCTCTCCCAGATTGCTCCCCATCATCCCCCCTCTCTCACAGTCCGCTCCACATCATCCCCCCTCTCTCACAGACCGCACCCCATCATCCTCCTCTCTCACAGACTGCTTCCCATCATCCCCCCTCTCTCATAGACCGCTCCCCATTATCCCCCCTTTCTCACAGTCTGATCCCCTTCATCCTCCCTCTCTCACAGACCACCCCCATCATCCCCCCTCTCTCACAAGCTGCTCCCCCATCATCCCCCTCTCTCACAGACCGCTCCCCATCATCCCCCCTCTTGCACACAGAGATCTCCTCCTCTCCTTCCCTCATAGGTGACAGAATGTGAGGGAATAAATAACACCGGACCCTCCAAAATGAAGATGACATTTCTCCAGATTATATTTTAGATTTTATTGTAAGGCAATCCACCATGGAGTGTAACGTTTCTGTCCTCTGTTTGGATCTGCATCAGACACTATAAAGACATTATACAATCAATACAACAGGAAAAATAAAAAATATATATATACTGCAAATCTCTGCAAATATATACTAAGATAATAGCTCCTGGCAGCATCGTGTAATAGATTTATAGGTGACATATATTATACATAGAATTCACATAGCAGAGGTGTAGCTAGGGGTTCAGCTCAGAGGGGGCGAAACTTCTGAATGGGCCCTAACCAGGTAACCATATTTACAACTATGGTGTCGCAGCCTAATAGTTTGTGTAGACAATGGTAATTTTGGTCCAAATGCGATCCAACAAAATATTGGATCGCACTCGGACCAGCGTTATCCAATGAGGCAGTGCACATGTTCGGTGTTGTCCTTGGACCAAGTTGTCTGAGAAAAAATAATTGCACTATGCATGCGCAGACTGGTACGATTCAGTGTGGCGGCAGGGCCGTAGTTGGTGTTCATGCTGTTCTAAGCACTTAAATTGATCACGTATGATACCAGTAAGTCAGACTAAAGCCTCATGCAGATGTGGCTAGAAGTATGCCAATCACACACTTGTGGTCACATGACGGCCGCTCTCACCACCGGCTCTGGAAAACCCTGACCGTGCACTGTGCGCATGCTATGAGGAGTCACAAGTCTGCAGTCACAGGCCATTAAACAGCTGGTGATCAGCTTCATATAACCAAACAATCCACTATCATTTAAAGGGAATCTGTCACCAGGTTTTTGCCCTCTTATCTGAGAGCAGCATCTCCAATGTGTCTGTGTGTGCATTTATGATGTGTATCTATGTATGTCAGTGTGTCTGACTGTGTATAGATTTATGTCTGTTTATCTGTATTTTTCTTAATTTCTCTTTAAATACCGTATTTATCGTTTTATAAGACGCACCGGATTAGAAGATGCTCCCCAAATTTGGAGAAAAAAATAAAAATATGGGGTCTGTATTAGAATCCGGTGGTGTCTTACCAGGGAGGGGGGCTGGTAGAGGAGCCGGGATCACAGGAGGCAGGGGCGGTACTGGAGTACGGCGATGCTGTAAGTGGTACAGAGGGGGGCCCAGATACTCACTGCATGGCTGCTCTGTGCGGCGGGCGGTAAGGCACCGGCCATCCTGAAGATGTTGGCGGTGAGGGCTTCTTCAAATAATGACGGGCGGAGTCCGCGTGTGCGCAGATGAGAGCTTGAGCCGAAAGCTCCATCTGCGCCAGAGCCAACTCTAGGCTCCATTATTTGAAGAACCCTCACCGCCAACATCTTTACAATGGCCAGTACTTTACCACCCGCCGCACAGAGCAGCCCCGCGCCATGCAGAGCAGACCCGCACAGAGCAGAGCCACTCCGCACAGAGAAGAGTCCCGCCGTGCCGCACAGACCAGAACCTCCCCGCACAGAGCAGAGCCACCCTGAACAGAGCAGAGCCCCCGCTGCGCCACACAATGCAGAGCGAGCAGCACAGAACAGAGTTGCGCCTCACAGAGCAGAGCCGCACAAAGAAGAGCCGTGCCGCACAATGCAGAGCGAGCAGCACAGAACAGAGTTGCGCAATGGAGAGCCGCACAAAGAAGAGCTGCGCCGCACAATGCAGAGCGAGCAGCACAGAACAGAGTTGCGCAATGGAGAGCCGCACAAAGAAGAGCTGCGCCGCACAATGCAGATCGAGCAGCACAGAGCAGAGCCACTCCGCACAGAGAAGAGCTCCGCCGCGCCACACAGACCAGAACCTCCCCGCACAGAGCAGAGCCACCCCGAACAGAGCAGAGCCCGGCCGCACCACACAATGCAGAGCGAGCAGCATAGAGCAGCCCCGCGCCATGCAGAGCACCCCCGCACAGAGCAGAGCCACTCTGCACGGAGAAGAGCTCCGCCGCGCCGCACAGAGCAGAGCCACCCCGAACAGAGCAGAGCCCCGCCGCGCCACACAATGCAGAGCGAGCAGCACAGAGCAGAGCCGCACAAGGCAGAGCGAGAAGCACAGAGCAGAGCCGCGCCGCCTGACTCACAGAGCAGCGCCAGCAGCACACCGCATAGCATTGCCCCTGCCTTCTTTGACCCCTCTCCCCCACCTCTCGGTAAGCTACATTCGGATTTTAAGACGCAGCCCTCATTTTCCTCCCAAATATTTGGGAGGAAAAGTGTGTCTTATAATCCGAAAAATACGGTAAGTATATATACGTATACCTGTATGTGTCTGCATCTGTATTATTATTATATTTATTCCATGGCGCTTTACATGTGAAAGGGGTGTACATAATAGGGACAAGTACAATAATCATAAACAATACAAGGCACAGACTAGTACAGGAGGATAGAGGTCCCTGCCCGTGAGGACTCACAGTCTACAAGGGATGGGTGAGGATACAGTAGGTGAGGGTATGTATGTGTATGTATCTGTATGTGTGTGTCTGCGTGTGGATGGGGCCCACTGAGACTCTTTCACCCGGGGCCCACAAAATCCTGGAGCCGACCCTGTCTGCATCCCTATATGTCACTCAGCCTGTACCCCAACTTACCCCTCTCTCAAACACCCTGCACCCCTACACACCATAATGCCAGAGTCTGCACCCCTCATATGCACTCACCCTGCACACCCTCTTCCCTCATTACCAGTCAGGAGTTCCCATCTCCTTCAGGAATCAGTATCTCCTTCTTCTTGCTTTCTAAAAGGCAAAACTGTGGCTCCTCCCACTCGGTCACATGGGCATGACATCATCGCAGGTCCTATCTACACCACTAGGGTGTATTTTCGTCATCTGGGCAGGAGTTTCTGCTCTGCCCCTGCAGCACTCACAGGGAAAGCTCCTAGTGGCCCCCTCTGAGCACGGGGTAGCTACGCTACTGTATAGGAGTCATATATCTGCTCAGTGGTGTAACTAGAGTTTGATGGGCCCTGGTGCAAAATTTGGACCAGGGCCTCCCTCCACATACATCGACACTTAGGGTACGGGATAATGACACTGACACTCGGGGTACGGAATAATGACGCTGATACTTGGCTCTTACCCTCAGCACCCAGATTTCCCATGATCTGAAATCCCTCTATCAGCACCCAGCTTTCCCATGATCTGATATCCATCTTGTCCTCGGCACCCAGCTTTCCCATGCTCTGCCATACATCTTTCCCTCAGCACCCAGCTTTCCCATATCAGAGCATGGGAAAGCTGGGTGCTGAGAGAAGATGTATAGCAGAGCATGGGAAAGTTATCCAAAAACTATAATGGCCCACACATAGAGGTCCATATAGTATAAAGGGTCCCACATAACCCTTTATATATTAGAATGCAGCCCCATAGTCCTCCATGTATTATAATGAATTTCCCAAAGTCCTCCATATATTATAATTCACCACATAGTCCTCCATATTTTATACTTCACCACACAGTCCTCCATGTTTTATAACACACCCCCATAGTCCATGTGTAAGGTAGCCTCCATAGTCCTCCATATATTATAATGTAGCCTTCATAGTCCTATATGTATTATAATGCAGCCCCATAAATCATAGTATCATAGTTTTTAAGGTTGAAGGGAGACTCTAAGGACTACTTTGCACGCTGCGACATCGCAAGCCGATGCTGCAATGTCGAGCGCGATAGTCCCCGTCCCCGTCGCAGCTGCGATATCTTGTGATTCCTGGCGTAGCGAACATTATCGCTACACCAGCTTCACACCAATGATACGATAACAACGCTTTTGCGCTCGTTAATCGTATCAAAAAGGATTTGCACACTACGATATCAACTGCGACGCCGGATGTGCGTCACTTTCGATTTGACCCCACCGACATCGCACCTGCGATGTTGTAGTGTGCAAAGCCTGCCTAAGTCAATCTAGTTCAACCCGTAGCCTAACATGTTGATCCAGAGGAAGGCAAAAAAAACCAATGTGGCAAACAAGCTCCAATGGGGAAAAAAATTCCTTCCTGACTCCACATCCGGCAATCAGACTAGTTCCCTGGATCAACACCCTGTCATAAAATCTAATATACATAACTGGTAACATTACATTTTTCAAGAAAGGCGTCCAGGCTCTGCTTAAATGTTCATATTGTGGTATGCAGCCCCATACTCCTCCATGTATAATGTACCCCAATATTCCATGTATAAGGTGTCCTTCATTTCGTATTATGCAGCCCCATACTCCTCCAGGTATAATGCACCTCTAGTCAATGTATAAGGTGTCCTTCATGTTTATTATGCAGTCCCATAGACCTCCATGTATCATGCAGTCAGACCCCCCAGGGCCAACATGTATCATGCACTTGGCCCCCCCAGGGCCAACATGTATCATGCAGCCAGCCCCACAGGGCCTCCAGGTGTCATGCAGCCAGCCCCCCAGGGTTTCCATGCGTCAGGGAGCCCAACCCCCCCAAGGCTTCCATGAGTCATGCAGCCAGCCCCCCCAGGGCCAACATGTATCATGCAGCCAGCCCCCACAGGGCCTCCAGGTGTCATGCAGCCAGCCCCCCAGGGCCTCCATGTGTCATGCAGCCAGCCCCCCCAGGGTTTCCATGCGTCAGGCAGCTAGCCCCCCCAGGGCTTCCATGTATCATGCAGCCAGCCCCACAGGGCCTCCAGGTGTCATGCAGCCAGCCCCCCCAGGGCTTCCATGTGTCATGCAGCGAGCCCCCCCCAGGGCCTCCATGCGTCAGGCAGCCAGCCCCCACAGGGCCTCCATGCGTCAGGCAGCCAGCCCCCCCAGGGCTTCCATGTGTCATGCAGCCAGCCCCCCCAGGGCCTCCATGTGTCATGCAGCCAGCCCCCCCAGGTGTCATGCAGCCTTCCCCCCCAGGTGTCATGCAGTCTGCCCCCCCAGGTGTCATGCAGCCTGACCCCCCAGGTGTCATGCAGCCTGCCCCCCCAGGTGTCATGCAGCCTGCCCCCCAGGGCCTCCATGTGTCATGCAGCCAGGCCCCCCAGGGTCTACATCTGTCAATCCATATGACATGCAGCCAGCTTCCCCAGGGCCTCCATGTGTCATGCAGCCAGCAAAATAAAAAAACAAGTATCTCTCTTTTCCTTCCGACCCCTGCGACCGCGGTAGTTACACCCCTGCCCCCATATGTCACACACCCTGCTCCCCATACAGCCTGCACCCACATATCTCACCCTGCCTGTACCCCAACTTACCCCTCTCAAATACTCTGCACCCCACCCACATATCTCACCCTGCCTGTACCCCAACTTACCCCTCTCAAATACTCTGCACCCCTTCTCCTGCTTCTGTCACAGTCTGCAGCTCTCATATCCCACTCACCCCCCCCCCTCTCATGTTCCCTCTTTTCTCATTACCAGTCATGTGTCCAAAGTATCTTCTCCTGCTTTCTCCCGACAATCCTGTGTCTCCTCCCACACAGTCACATGGGCATCACGTCATCGCAGGTCCTGGTAGGGATGGATTCCGTCTGCCGCGCAGGAGCGCTTCTGCTCTGCTGCAGGTCAGACACGCTTGGTGGGCCTCTCCAGGTCAGCCTCTGCCCCCCTGCTGACACCGGGCCCCCTGACTCACAGGCCGGCCACTACACAGCGGCGCTACACATAGGGGCCCGGCAGCCGATTCTGCCGGGCCCCTATAACCCTGCGGGCCCGGTCGTAGTGGCGACCTCTGTGACCGCGGTCGTTATGCCCCTGCGTGGGACCTTGTGTGGATTATGTCGGCCCTGTAGGGGTGTTTATGCCAGGAGGCGCACATTTGGAGCTGAAATGGTCTGCACCAGACTTCAGAACCAAATTTGGACCTCCTGGTAGAAATTTTATTTTTTTGCATTATTGGGCCAACACATGCAAATTTGGTGATGACATTTATACACCATATTCCTGCACCCTATCTATACCTATCTCTATGATACTGGTAGAATATGGCCCATACTAATGTAATGAATCATTTTATGGCCCCTGAAGATGATAGTATTTTTGCTATTATCCTGATAGGCTTTGGCCTCTATGTCTTTTCCCACTCACTGGTCTATGAGGAGGCATGTGGCTGTGGTGTATGACGTTACCCCGGTAGGATCTCAGGTCACCATGCTGCCCCTCCGAAATCACAGCCTAACAGTGGGGGCTGTGCGGGGACGCTGCGGCACGGGCCAAGATTCATTATTCCACATTTCTTCCATCACATCACAGTATTCACTAACATTTTTATTCCAAATTCTTCAAAAAAAAGCTCATGCGGTTTATGAATTTTGTTCAAAGTGAAAAAAAGAGAATTTTGTTTACTTACCGTAAATTCTTTTTCTTATAGTTCCGTATTGGGAGACCCAAACCATGGGTGTTTAGCTTCTGCCTCCGGAGGACACACAAAGTACTACACTTAAAAGTGTAGCTCCTCCCTCTGAGCTTATACACCCCCTGGAGAACCAGATCTAGCCAGTTTAGTGCAAAAGCTGAAGGAGAATAGCCACCCACAAGTAAAAACAGAGCAAAAACCGGAATAACCGGAGACTCTGTCAACAACAGCCGGTGAAAACACGCGGAACAAGAAATTGCCAACAGGCAACAGGGAGGGAGCTGGGTCTCCCAATACGGAACTATAAGAAAAAGAATTTACGGTAAGTAAACAAAATTCTCTTTTTCTTTATCGTTCCTATGGGAGACCCAGACCATGGGACGTCTCAAAGCAGTCCATGGGTGGGAAATTAACAGAACTAAGAAGTAGGCAGAACCTAACTTCACAAATGGGCGACAGCCGCCTGAAGGATGCGTCTGCCCAAGCTCGCATCTGCCGACGCATGAGCATGCACTTGGTAGTGCTTAGAAAAGGTATGCAGGCAAGTCCAAGTGGCAGCCTGACAGACCTGTTGAGCCGTAGCCTGGTGCCTGAAAGCCCAAGAGGCACCGACAGCTCTGGTCGAGTGTGCCTTGATCCCCGGCGGGGGAGGCACATGAGTACTCTGGTAGGCGTCCGAAATGGTCGACCTAATCCAACGGGCTAAGGTCGGCTTAGAAGCAGAGAGGCCCTTGCGCCGACCTGTGGTTAGCACAAAAAGAGAGGTGCACCGCCTAAGAGCAGCGGTGCGAGACAGATAGATCCGGAGAGCACGCACCAGATCCAGAGTATGTAGCGCTTTTTCAAAGCGATGAACAGGAGCCGGACAAAAGGAAGGTAGGGAAATGTCCTGGTTAAGGTGGAAAGGAGAGACCACCTTAGGAAGAAAGTCCGGAGTCGGACGGAGAACCACCTTGTCTTGATGAAAAACCAAAAAAGGTGACTCCGAAGAGAGCGCAACCAAATCGGAGACTCTCCTGAGGGAAGTTATGGCCACTAGAAAGACCACTTTCTGTGAAACACGAAACAAAGAAACCTCCCTAAGAGGCTCAAAGGGGGGTTTCTGCAAAACCGTGAGGACCAAGTTAAGGTCCCAGGGATCCAAGGGCCTCCGGTAAGGCGGAATGATGTGAGACGCGCCCTGCATGAAGGTGCGGACCTGAGCCAGCCGGGCGAGACGCCGCTGGAACAGCACTGACAGAGCTGAGACTTGTCCCTTAAGAGAGTTGAGGGACAGTCCCAGCTGCAGACTGGACTGTAGAAAGGACAGAAGGGTCGGCAAGGAAAATGGCCAAGGAGGATGGCCGGAAGAGCGACACCAGGACAGGAACATTTTCCAAGTCCTGTGATAGATCTTGGCGGAGGAAGACTTACGGGCCCGAGTCATAGTGGAGATGACTTCAGGAGGGATACCAGAAGCCGTCAAGATCCAGGACTCAAGAGCCACGCCGTCAATTTGAGAGCCGCAGGCCACGCCGTCAATTTGAGAGCCGCAGAATTCAGGCGGAAAAACGGACCTTGTGAGAGAAGGTCTGGACGGTCCGGAAGATGCCACGGCACCTCTACGGACAGATGGAGCAGGTCTGGGTACCAAGCTCGCCTGGGCCAATCCGGAGCAATGAGGATGACTCGACGGCCCTCCATTCTGATCTTGCGCAGGACTCTGGGCAAGAGAGTTAGAGGGGGAAACACGTAGGACAGACGAAACTGGGACCAGTCTTGAACCAGAGCGTCCGCGGCGAATGCCTGAGGATCGTGGGAGCGAGCCACGTAAACGGGAACTTTGTTGTTGTGACGGGATGCCATTAGGTCCACGTCCGGAGTGCCCCATTTGCGGCAGATTGACTGAAAAACTGTCGGGTGCAGGGACCACTCGCCACTGTCCACGGTTTGACGGCTGAGATAATCTGCCTCCCAGTTTTCCACGCCTGGGATGTGGACTGCGGATATGGTGGACTTGGAGTCCTCCGCCCATTGAAGGATGCATTGTACCTCCAACATTGCCAGGCGGCTGCGTGTCCCGCCTTGGTGATTGATGTAGGCAATCGCTGTCGCGTTGTCCGACTGGACTCGGATGTGCCTGCCCGCCAGCAGATGGTGAAAAGCTAGGAGAGCCAGAAGCACGGCTCTGGTTTCCAGCACATTGATCGAAAGGGCTGACTCGGACGGAGTCCAAGTGCCCTGCGCTCGGTGGTGGAGACATACCGCTCCCCAGCCGGATACTCTGGCATCCGTGGTGAGGATCACCCAGGACGGGGCCAGAAAGGAGCGCCCCTGGGACAGAGAGAGGGGCCGAAGCCACCACTGAAGAGAGCTCCTGGTCCGTGGCGACAGAGCCACTAACCTGTGTAAGGAGGAAGGCCGCTTGTCCTAACAGCGGAGAATGTCCAGCTGCAGGGGGCGCGGATGGAACTGGGCAAAGGGAACAGCTTCCATGGACGCCACCATTTGACCCAGCACCTGCATCAGACGCCTGAGGGTATAACGGCGGGGCCTCAGCAGAGAGCGCACCGCTAGCTGGAGGGACTGCTGTTTGACTAAGGGCAACTTCACAAGTGCCGGCAAAGTCTCGAACTGCATCCCTAGGTACGTGAGACTCTGGGTCGGAGTCAGAGTGGATTTGGGAAGGTTGAAAAGCCACCCGAATTGGGCTAGAGTGGCGAGAGTGAGCGAGACACTCCGCTGACAGTCCACGCTGGATGAAGCCTTGACTAGAAGGTCGTCCAGGTAAGGGATCACTGCCAACCCCTGTAGGTGCAGGACCGCAATCACTGCTGCCATGACCTTGGTGAATACCCGAGGAGCTGTGGCCAACCCGAAGGGGAGAGCCACGAATTGGAAATGTTCCTCTCCGATTGCAAAACGTAGCCAACGCTGGTGTGAAACTGCAATTGGCACATGCAGATAGGCATCTCTGATGTCGATGGATGCCAGGAAATCCCCTTGGGTCATTGAGGCAATGACTGATCGCAGAGACTCCATGCGAAAATGCCGCACCTGAACATGCTTGTTGAGAAGCTTGAGATCCAGGATGGGCCGGAAGGAACCGTCCTTTTTGGGGACTAGGAAGAGATTTGAGTAGAAACCTCTGAACCGTTCCCGGGCAGGAACCGGTACAATTACTCCGTTGGCCTGCAAGGATGCCACGGCCTGTGAGAAGGCGGCGGCCTTGGAGCAGGGGGGAGTTGAGAGAAAAAATCTGTTTGGCGGGCTGGAAGAGAATTCTATCCTGTAGCCGTGGGAGATGATATCCCTCACCCACTGATCGGAGACGTGTTGAAACCACGCGTCGCCAAAGTGGGAGAGCCTGCCACCGACTAAGGACGTTGCTGGCGCGGACAGATAGTCACGAGGAGGCTGCCTTAGCGGCAACACCTCCTGCGGTCTTTTGTGGACGCGCTTTTGGGCGCCAGTTGGATTTCTGGTCCTTGGCTGAGTTAGTGGACGAGGCCGAGGGCTTAGAGGAGGACCAGTTGGAGGAACGAAAGGAACGAAACCTCGACTGATTCCTGCCCTGGACAGGTTTCCTGGTTTTGGTTTGTGGCATGGAAGTACTTTTCCCGCCAGTAGCTTCCTTAATAATTTCATCCAGCTGTTCCCCGAACAGCCGGGACCCAGCAAAAGGGAGTCCAGCAAGGTACTTCTTTGAAGAAGCATCTGCCTTCCACTCTCGAAGCCACAAGATTCTGCGGATAGCGAGGGAATTAGCCGAAGCCACCGCAGTGCGGTGAGAAGCCTCCAGCATGGCAGACATGGCATAGGATGAAAAAGCTGAAGCTTGGGAAGTTAAGGTAACCATTTCGGGCATAGATTCCCTGGCGAGGGAATGCATCCCCTCTAGAGAAGCAGAGATGGCTTTGAGAGCCCACACTGCTGCAAAGGTCAGGGAGAACGAGGCCCCCGCCGCTTCATATACGGATTTGGCCAGAAGGTCAATCTGGCGGTCAGTGGAATCCTTAAGGGAGGTGCCATCAGCCACCGACACAACGGTCCGGGCTGAGAGTCTAGACACCGGGGGGTCTACCTTTGGGGAATGAGCCCACTCCTTGACCACCTCAGGTGGAAAGGGAAAGCGGTCATCAGAACCACGCTTTGGGAAGCGTTTGTCAGGACAGGCCCTGGGCTTGGTCACAGCGGCCTGAAAACTGGAGTGATTAAAGAACACACTCTTTGCTCTCTTAGGCGAGGTAAACTGGTGCTTTTCTGCCAGAGAGGGTTGCTCCTCTGATACTGGCGGATTGAAATCCAGTACAGAATTAATGGACGCAATCAAATCACTAACATCTGAGTCACTTTCGGAGAGATCAATGGGGTACATGGAGTTAACCTCCGAGCCCCCCGTAAAGACATCCTCCTCGTCCTGCAAGTCAGCTCCTGAATCAGAGCCGCGGGACGAGGAAGGAGAGGGAACCCTGCGTCTCTTCTCAGAAGGACGGGGTCTGGGACCAGATGATGAATCTTTTGTGAGCTCCGGTCCTGAGAGACCCCTAGCAGCAGAGGCACCCTGTGAAAGGGGCTGATGCATGTTCAGCAAAGTCCTGGACAGAAGTCCCATGGAGTCAGCAAAAGACTGGGAGATAGACCTAGAAAAGGATTCTACCCAAGCCTGGGGTTCAGCCACAGGAGCAGGAGCAGCCTGAGAGACCACTGGGGGTGAGACTCCAGGCTGAGGCACCGCCAGGTTAGAGCAGGCATCACAATGTGGGAATATGCTCGGTTCAGGCAGCAGGAGCTTACATGCAGTGCATACTGAATAAAGCTTTGGAGCCTTGCTCCTCGTGTGAGACATGCTGCTGGAGTGGGGGCTCTGCCAGAGAATGAACCCCAGAGAGTATAATCAGAGGTCCACAACCGGAGACCGGTTGTGGCTTACCAGACCGCTGGAGCGGTGTTGTGTGCCCTCCAGATCCCGAAGCCCGGACCCCCAAGCACAGCAACTCAGCAGAGATGCTGCAGACCAGCGCTGCAATGCAGAGAGAACGCTGAGAAAATGGCCGCCGGAGCGAAGAGAAGGGGCGGGACTTGCTTGAGGAGCGAGATCTGAAGGGCCATAGAGATCTACAGGGGAGGAGACACACACTGCAGTAGGGAGTGTCCCTCCCCTTGCAGAACGGCCGCCGGGCGGAGCTGAGCCTGTCCCTCTGCATGAGTGACATGCGAGGGCAGTGAAACCGAAAGTAGGCCTCCGGCGAAGCCGGGGCCTAAATTTGAGCGGCGCGGCCGGCGCGCAGGCACCATCGGCGCGGTTCTCAGGCGACAGCCAGAGAACCCGCCGGAAATGTCACAAAAACACATCAGCACACTCTCCCACAACAATAAAGTACAGGGACCCCCAATATATAAACGTCTCAGGTACTTAGCTTGCTGAGACGCCGGGTTCCAAGTCCCTGGGGATGAGTGCTCCGGCCCAGCAGGGTCCTGAAGGGCTGCGGATGGAGACCGGTCTCCTGCTAAGCATGGAGACCGTGCTGGCTCCCACTTCAAGCCAGAGCCCAGGAGGGATGGTGAAGGAGCGCGGCATGTAAGGCTCCAGCCTTGGAATCAACCTTAACAACACCGCCGACACAGTGGGGTGAGAAGGGACATGCCGGGAGTCCAGACTTGGACCCGCTTTTCTTCAAACTCTTTCCAAAAATCAAATGAGAATGCATGTGTGGATGTATGCCTCCTGAACACAAAGCGATAAACTGGCTAGATCTGGTTCTCCAGGGGGTGTATAAGCTCAGAGGGAGGAGCTACACTTTTAAGTGTAGTACTTTGTGTGTCCTCCGGAGGCAGAAGCTAAACACCCATGGTCTGGGTCTCCCATAGGAACGATAAAGAAATCGACTTTATTTTTGCCTTTAACCTCTTTTTATTACGACTTTTTCGTACAAAATGTTGTGTTTTGTAACATATTACACAGTAATGATGTAGACATCTGGTGTGCATGAAATCACTCCGGACAGGGGTCATCTGCCCAAAAATCCTGCAAATATTGGAAAAAGTTGCAAATAATTCAGGGAAAAACGTCTGGAAAGACTGAACTACAAAACCAGACGACACAAAGGGAAGAAGAGGAAATGGAAAGATAGAAGCAGCACAAATGTAAGGTGAAAACCATCCAAAGGCCGCGCCGCTCTGTGACCCCGGATTCTGACAATTTCTAGAGGGAAAAGTCACAAATCCTTTAATGTCTAAAAATGTATCAAATGGAAAACTCCTCCAGAATCCTGACAGGGGAGAGATGGGCGACGTCCCCACAATGTGAGCTGCATTTCAGGAATGTATTTGGTAGGAGAAAAATAATTAAAAAAGCCTACAAGGAGAAAAAAAACAACCTAAAAAGTGACGCAAAACGACCAGAAAATAAGGCAGAAGTACTAAAGACACTAAAAAACCGCAATTACTGCAGAGAAGTGGAGAAACCGCAACCCGGCCTAGATCACTGCACCGCAGGAAGTAGGAGGAGCATGAGCCAGAACTACATTTCCCAGATGTTACCGCGTTTCCTTTCAAATGAATGCGCAAGCGCAGTGTGTGGACTACATTTCCCGGCATTCTTTTTGTATGGCCGGTCACCCTGCTTCTGCGTAATACTGTCCGTGGGCAGGCTCCGGTGACCGAGCAAGTGACACTGACGGAGGCTGAGGAGAACTCTCCGCGCCGTACCGTGCCCCTGCTCCAATCTCCTTCGGTTGTGACCCCTCCCCTATAGTCGTCCAGACTTCCGCTCTTGCGCACTCCCTCTCAGGTTCTCCAGGAGGCCCGGGCGAACATGGACGTGTTAGAGGGGCTGTTTGGCAGTGATGGGGAGTCTGATAATGAGCAGAAAGGTGACGGTGAGTATCGCGAGGATAGTCCGGGGGACCCTCACTCTGGGGGAGCCATCATGTAATACCCACCTCCACAGCCGTGTATCTAATAGCCATCATGTAACAGCACCACCAGAGCCGTGTATTCTTGTCATACCTCCCAGATCCTTGTATCTAATAGCCACCATGTCATACCCCCCCCCCCCGATCCTTGTATCTAATAGCCACCATGTCATACTCCCCCCAGATCCTTGTATCTAATAGCCACCATGTCATACCCCCCCCCCCCAGGTCCTTGTATCTAATAGCCACCATGTCATACCCCCCCCAGATCCTTGTATCTAATAGCCACCATGTCATAGTCCCCCCAGATCCTTGTATCTAATAGCCACCATGTCATACTCCCTCCCCCCCCAGATCCTTGTATCTAATAGCCACCATGTCATACTCCCCCCAGATCCTTGTATCTAATAGCCACCATGTCATATTCCCCCAGATCCTTGTATCTAATAGCCACCATGTCATACTCCCCCAGATCCTTGTATCTAATAGCCACCATGTCATATTCCCCCGGATCCTTGTATCTAATAGCCACCATGTCATATTCCCCCGGATCCTTGTATCTAATGGCCACCATGTCATACTCCCCCAGATCCTTGTATCTAATAGCCACCATGTCATATTCCCCCAGATCCTTGTATCTAATAGCCACCATGTCATACTCCCCCAGATCCTTGTATCTAATAGTCACCATGTCCTATTCCCCCAGATCCTTGTATCTAATAGCCATCATGTCCTATTCCCCCAGATCCTTGTATCTAATAGTCACCATGTCATATTCCCCCAGATCTTTGTATCTAATAGCCACCATGTCCTATTCCCCCAGATCCTTGTATCTAATAGCCACCATGTCATACTCCCCCAGATCCTTGTATCTAATAGCCACCATGTCCTATTCCCCCAGATCCTTGTATCTAATAGCCACCATGTCATACTCCCCCAGATCCTTGTATCTAATAGCCACCATGTCATACTCCCCCAGATCCTTGTATCTAATAGCCACCATGTCCTATTCCCCCAGATCCTTGTATCTAATAGCCACCATGTCATACTCCCCCAGATCCTTGTATCTAATAGCCACCATGTCCTATTCCCCCAGATCCTTGTATCTAATAGCCACCATGTCATACTCCCCCAGATCCTTGTATCTAATAGCCACCATGTCATACCCCCCCCAGATCCTTGTATCTAATAGCCACCATGTCATACTCATCCCCCCCCCCCCCCGATCCTTGTATCTAATAGCCACCATGTCATACTCCCCCCAGATCCTTGTATCTAATAGCCACCATGTCATACCCCCCCCCCCCAGGTCCTTGTATCTAATAGCCACCATGTCATACCCCCCCCAGATCCTTGTATCTAATAGCCACCATGTCATAGTCCCCCCAGATCCTTGTATCTAATAGCCACCATGTCATACTCCCTCCCCCCCCAGATCCTTGTATCTAATAGCCACCATGTCATACTCCCCCCAGATCCTTGTATCTAATAGCCACCATGTCATAGTCCCCCCAGATCCTTGTATCTAATAGCCACCATGTCATACTCCCTCCCCCCCCAGATCCTTGTATCTAATAGCCACCATGTCATACTCCCCCCAGATCCTTGTATCTAATAGCCACCATGTCATATTCCCCCAGATCCTTGTATCTAATAGCCACCATGTCATACTCCCCCAGATCCTTGTATCTAATAGCCACCATGTCATATTCCCCCGGATCCTTGTATCTAATGGCCACCATGTCATACTCCCCCAGATCCTTGTATCTAATAGCCACCATGTCATATTCCCCCAGATCCTTGTATCTAATAGCCACCATGTCATATTCCCCCGGATCCTTGTATCTAATGGCCACCATGTCATACTCCCCCAGATCCTTGTATCTAATAGCCACCATGTCATATTCCCCCAGATCCTTGTATCTAATAGCCATCATGTCCTATTCCCCCAGATCCTTGTATCTAATAGTCACCATGTCATATTCCCCCAGATCTTTGTATCTAATAGCCACCATGTCCTATTCCCCCAGATCCTTGTATCTAATAGCCACCATGTCATACTCCCCCAGATCCTTGTATCTAATAGCCACCATGTCCTATTCCCCCAGATCCTTGTATCTAATAGCCACCATGTCATACTCCCCCAGATCCTTGTATCTAATAGCCACCATGTCATACTCCCCCAGATCCTTGTATCTAATAGCCACCATGTCATACTCCCCCAGATCCTTGTATCTAATAGCCACCATGTCATACTCCCCCAGATCCTTGTATCTAATAGCCACCATGTCCTATTCCCCCAGATCCTTGTATCTAATAGCCACCATGTCATACTCCCCCAGATCCTTGTATCTAATAGCCACCATGTCATACCCCCCCCAGATCCTTGTATCTAATAGCCACCATGTCATACTCATCCCCCCCCCCCCCCCGATCCTTGTATCTAATAGCCACCATGTCATACTCCCCCCAGATCCTTGTATCTAATGGCCACCATGTCATACTCCCCCCCCCCCCCCCCCGATCCTTGTATCTAATAGCCTCCATGTCATACTCCCCCAGATCCTTGTATCTAATAGCCACCATGTCATACCCCCCCCCCCAGATCCTTGTATCTAATAGCCACCATGTCATACCCCCCCCCAGGTCCTTGTATCTAATAGCCACCATGTCATACCCCCCCAGATCCTTGTATCTAATAGCCACCATGTCATACCCCCCCCCAGATCCTTGTATCTAATAGCCACCATGTCATACCCCCCCCAGATCCTTGTATCTAATAGCCACCATGTCATACTCCCCCCCCCCCCGATCCTTGTATCTAATAGCCACCATGTCATACTCCCCCCCCCCCCCCCCCCCCCGATCCTTGTATCTAATAGCCACCATGTCATACTCCCCCAGATCCTTGTATCTAATAGCCACCATGTCATACCCCCCCCCCCCCCCAGATCCTTGTATCTAATAGCCACCATGTCCTATTCCCCCAGATCCTTGTATCTAATAGCCACCATGTCCTATTCCCCCAGATCCTTGTATCTAATAGCCACCATGTCATACTCCCCCAGATCCTTGTATCTAATAGCCACCATGTCATACCCCCCCCCAGATCCTTGTATCTAATAGCCACCATGTCATACTCCCCCCCCCCCCCCACCCCCCCCCCGATCCTTGTATCTAATAGCCACCATGTCATACTCCCCCCAGATCCTTGTATCTAATGGCCACCATGTCATCCTCCCCCCCCCCCCCCCCCAGATCCTTGTATCTAATAGCCACCATGTCATACCCCCCCCAGATCCTTGTATCTAATAGCCACCATGTCATACTCCCCCCCCCCCCCCCCCCCCACCCCCCCCTGATCCTTGTATCTAATGGCCACCATGTCATACTCCCCCAGATCCTTGTATCTAATAGCCACCATGTCCTATTCCCCCAGATCCTTGTATCTAATAGCCACCATGTCATACTCCCCCAGATCCTTGTATCTAATAGCCACCATGTCATACTCCCCCAGATCCTTGTATCTAATAGCCACCATGTCCTATTCCCCCAGATCCTTGTATCTAATAGCCACCATGTCATACCCCCCCCCAGATCCTTGTATCTAATAGCCACCATGTCATACTCCCCCCCCCCCCCCCCCCCCCCGATCCTTGTATCTAATAGCCACCATGTCATACTCCCCCAGATCCTTGTATCTAATAGCCACCATGTCATACCCCCCCCCCCAGATCCTTGTATCTAATAGTCACCATGTCATATTCCCCCAGATCTTTGTATCTAATAGCCACCATGTCCTATTCCCCCAGATCCTTGTATCTAATAGCCACCATGTCATACTCCCCCAGATCCTTGTATCTAATAGCCACCATGTCATACTCCCCCAGATCCTTGTATCTAATAGCCACCATGTCATACTCCCCCAGATCCTTGTATCTAATAGCCACCATGTCCTATTCCCCCAGATCCTTGTATCTAATAGCCACCATGTAATACTCCCCCAGATCCTTGTATCTAACAGCCACCATGTCATACCCCCCCCCCAGATCCTTGTATCTAATAGCCACCATGTCATACTCCCCCCCCCCCCCCCCCCCGATCCTTGTATCTAATAGCCACCATGTCATACTCCCCCCAGATCCTTGTATCTAATAGCCACCATGTCATACCCCCCCCCCAGATCCTTGTATCTAATAGCCACCATGTCATATTCCCCCAGATCCTTGTATCTAATAGCCATCATGTCCTATTCCCCCAGATCCTTGTATCTAATAGTCACCATGTCATATTCCCCCAGATCTTTGTATCTAATAGCCACCATGTCCTATTCCCCCAGATCCTTGTATCTAATAGCCACCATGTCATACTCCCCCAGATCCTTGTATCTAATAGCCACCATGTCATACCCCCCCCCCAGATCCTTGTATCTAATAGCCACCATGTCATACTCCCCCAGATCCTTGTATCTAATAGCCACCATGTCCTATTCCCCCAGATCCTTGTATCTAATAGCCACCATGTCATACTCCCCCAGATCCTTGTATCTAATAGCCACCATGTCATACTCCCCCAGATCCTTGTATCTAATAGCCACCATGTCCTATTCCCCCAGATCCTTGTATCTAATAGCCACCATGTCATACTCCCCCAGATCCTTGTATCTAATAGCCACCATGTCATACCCCCCCCCCAGATCCTTGTATCTAATAGCCACCATGTCATACCCCCCCCCCAGATCCTTGTATCTAATAGCCACCATGTCATACTCATCCCCCCCCCCCCGATCCTTGTATCTAATAGCCTCCATGTCATACCCCCCCCCCAGATCCTTGTATCTAATAGCCACCATGTCATACTCCCCCCAGATCCTTGTATCTAATAGCCACCATGTCATACCCCCCCCCAGATCCTTGTATCTAATAGCCACCATGTCATACCCCCCCCCCAGATCCTTGTATCTAATAGCCTCCATGTCATACCCCCCCCCCAGGTCCTTGTATCTAATAGCCACCATGTCATACCCCCCCCCAGATCCTTGTATCTAATAGCCACCATGTCATACCCCCCCAGATCCTTGTATCTAATAGCCACCATGTCATACTCCCCCCCCCCCCCAGATCCTTGTATCTAATAGCCACCATGTCATACTCCCCCCCCCCCCCCCCACCCCCCGATCCTTGTATCTAATAGCCACCATGTCATACTCCCCCAGATCCTTGTATCTAATAGCCACCATGTCATACCCCCCCCCCCCCAGATCCTTGTATCTAATAGCCACCATGTCCTATTCCCCCAGATCCTTGTATCTAATAGCCACCATGTCATACTCCCCCAGATCCTTGTATCTAATAGCCACCATGTCATACTCCCCCAGATCCTTGTATCTAATAGCCACCATGTCCTATTCCCCCAGATCCTTGTATCTAATAGCCACCATGTCATACTCCCCCAGATCCTTGTATCTAATGGCCACCATGTCATCCCCCCCCCCCCCCAGATCCTTGTATCTAATGGCCACCATGTCATGCTCCCCCAGATCCTTGTATCTAATAGCCACCATGTCATACTCCCCCAGATCCTTGTATCTAATAGCCACCATGTCCTATTCCCCCAGATCCTTGTATCTAATAGCCACCATGTCCTATTCCCCCAGATCCTTGTATCTAATAGCCACCATGTCATACTCCCCCGGATCCTTGTATCTAATAGCCACCATGTCATACCCCCCCAGATCCTTGTATCTAATAGCCACCATGTCATACCCCCCCAGATCCTTGTATCTAATGGCCACCATGTCATACTCCCCCCCCCCACCCCCCACCCCCCCCCCCAGATCCTTGTATCTAATAGCCACCATGTCATACTCCCCCGGATCCTTGTATCTAATAGCCACCATGTCATACCCCCCCAGATCCTTGTATCTAATAGCCACCATGTCATACCCCCCCCCAGATCCTTGTATCTAATAGCCACCATGTCATACCCCCCCCCCCCCTCCCCCCCCGATACTTGTATCTAATAGCCACCATGTCATACTCCCCCAGATCCTTGTATCTAATGGCCACCATGTCATATCCCCCCCCCCCCAGATCCTTGTATCTAATAGCCACCATGTCATACCCCCCCCCAGATCCTTGTATCTAATGGCCTCCATGTCATACTCCCCCAGATCCTTGTATCTAATAGCCACCATGTCATACCCCCCCCCCAGATCCTTGTATCTAATAGCCACCATGTCATACCCCCCCCCCAGATCCTTGTATCTAATAGCCACCATGGCATACCCCCCCCCCCCAGATCCTTGTATCTAATAGCCACCATGTCATACCCCCCCCAGATCCTTGTATCTAATAGCCACCATGTCATACTCCCCCCCCCCCCCCCCCAGATCCTTGTATCTAATAGCCACCATGTCATACTCCCCCCCCCCCCCCCCCCCTCCCGATCCTTGTATCTAATAGCCACCATGCCATACCCCCCCAGATCCTTGTATCTAATAGCCACCATGTCATACTCCCCCGATCCTTGTATCTAATGGCCACCATGTCATACTCCCCCAGATCCTTGTATCTAATAGCCACCATGTCCTATTCCCCCAGATCCTTGTATCTAATAGCCACCATGTCATACTCCCACCCCCCCCAGATCCTTGTATCTAATAGCCACCATGTCATACTCCCCCCAGATCCTTGTATCTAATAGCCACCATGTCATACTCCCCCAGATCCTTGTATCTAATAGCCACCATGTCCTATTCCCCCGAACCTTGTATCTAATGGCCACCATGTCATACTCCCCCAGATCCTTGTATCTAATAGCCACCATGTCCTATTCCCCCAGATCCTTGTATCTAATAGCCACCATGTCATACTCCCCCCCCCCCCCCCCCCCCCCCCCCAGATCCTTGTATCTAATAGCCACCATGTCATACTCCCCCCCCAGATCCTTGTATCTAATAGCCACCATGTCATACTCCCCCCAGATCCTTGTATCTAATAGCCACCATGTCATATTCCCCCAGATCCTTGTATCTAATAGCCACCATGTCATATTCCCCCGGATCCTTGTATCTAATGGCCACCATGTCATACTCCCCCAGATCCTTGTATCTAATAGCCATCATGTCCTATTCCCCCAGATCCTTGTATCTAATAGTCACCATGTCATATTCCCCCAGATCTTTGTATCTAATAGCCACCATGTCCTATTCCCCCAGATCCTTGTATCTAATAGCCACCATGTCATACTCCCCCAGATCCTTGTATCTAATAGCCACCATGTCCTATTCCCCCAGATCCTTGTATCTAATAGCCACCATGTCATACTCCCCCAGATCCTTGTATCTAATAGCCATCATGTCATACTCCCCCAGATCCTTGTATCTAATAGCCACCATGTCATATTCCCCCAGATCCTTCAGATCCTTGTATCTAATAGCCACCATGTCATATTCCCCCAGATCCTTGTATCTAATAGCCATCATGTCCTATTCCCCCAGATCCTTGTATCTAATAGTCACCATGTCATATTCCCCCAGATCTTTGTATCTAATAGCCACCATGTCCTATTCCCCCAGATCCTTGTATCTAATAGCCACCATGTCATACTCCCCCAGATCCTTGTATCTAATAGCCACCATGTCCTATTCCCCCAGATCCTTGTATCTAATAGCCACCATGTCATACTCCCCCAGATCCTTGTATCTAATAGCCACCATGTCCTATTCCCCCCCCAGATCCTTGTATCTAATAGCCACCATGTCATACTCATCCCCCCCCCCCCGATCCTTGTATCTAATAGCCACCATGTCATACTCCCCCCAGATCCTTGTATCTAATGGCCACCATGTCATACTCCCCCCCCCCCCCCCCCCCCCGATCCTTGTATCTAATAGCCTCCATGTCATACTCCCCCAGATCCTTGTATCTAATAGCCACCATGTCATACCCCCCCCCCAGATCCTTGTATCTAATAGCCACCATGTCATACCCCCCCCCCAGGTCCTTGTATCTAATAGCCACCATGTCATACCCCCCCCCAGATCCTTGTATCTAATAGCCACCATGTCATACTCCCCCAGATCCTTGTATCTAATAGCCACCATGTCCTATTCCCCCCCCAGATCCTTGTATCTAATAGCCACCATGTCATACTCATCCCCCCCCCCCCCCGATCCTTGTATCTAATAGCCACCATGTCATACTCCCCCCAGATCCTTGTATCTAATGGCCACCATGTCATACTCCCCCCCCCCGATCCTTGTATCTAATAGCCTCCATGTCATACTCCCCCAGATCCTTGTATCTAATAGCCACCATGTCATACCCCCCCCCCAGATCCTTGTATCTAATAGCCACCATGTCATACCCCCCCCCCCAGGTCCTTGTATCTAATAGCCACCATGTCATACCCCCCCCCAGATCCTTGTATCTAATAGCCACCATGTCATACCCCCCCAGATCCTTGTATCTAATAGCCACCATGTCCTATTCCCCCAGATCCTTGTATCTAATAGCCACCATGTCATACTCCCCCAGATCCTTGTATCTAATAGCCACCATGTCATATTCCCCCAGATCCTTCAGATCCTTGTATCTAATAGCCACCATGTCATATTCCCCCAGATCCTTGTATCTAATAGCCATCATGTCCTATTCCCCCAGATCCTTGTATCTAATAGTCACCATGTCATATTCCCCCAGATCTTTGTATCTAATAGCCACCATGTCCTATTCCCCCAGATCCTTGTATCTAATAGCCACCATTTCATACTCCCCCAGATCCTTGTATCTAATAGCCACCATGTCCTATTCCCCCAGATCCTTGTATCTAATAGCCACCATGTCATACTCCCTCAGATCCTTGTATCTAATAGCCACCATGTCCTATTCCCCCCCCAGATCCTTGTATCTAATAGCCACCATGTCATACTCATCCCCCCCCCCCGATCCTTGTATCTAATAGCCACCATGTCATACTCCCCCCAGATCCTTGTATCTAATGGCCACCATGTCATACTCCCCCCCCCCCCCCCCCCCCGATCCTTGTATCTAATAGCCTCCATGTCATACTCCCCCAGATCCTTGTATCTAATAGCCACCATGTCATATTCCCCCAGATCCTTCAGATCCTTGTATCTAATAGCCACCATGTCATATTCCCCCAGATCCTTGTATCTAATAGCCATCATGTCCTATTCCCCAGATCCTTGTATCTAATAGTCACCATGTCATATTCCCCCAGATCTTTGTATCTAATAGCCACCATGTCCTATTCCCCCAGATCCTTGTATCTAATAGCCACCATGTCATACTCCCCCAGATCCTTGTATCTAATAGCCACCATGTCATACCCCCCCCCAGATCCTTGTATCTAATAGCCACCATGTCATACTCCCCCAGATCCTTGTATCTAATAGCCACCATGTCCTATTCCCCCAGATCCTTGTATCTAATAGCCACCATGTCATACTCCCCCAGATCCTTGTATCTAATAGCCACCATGTCATACTCCCCCAGATCCTTGTATCTAATAGCCACCATGTCCTATTCCCCCAGATCCTTGTATCTAATAGCCACCATGTCATACTCCCCCAGATCCTTGTATCTAATAGCCACCATGTCATACCCCCCCCCCAGATCCTTGTATCTAATAGCCAACATGTCATACCCCCCCCCCAGATCCTTGTATCTAATAGCCACCATGTCATACTCATCCCCCCCCCCCCCCGATCCTTGTATCTAATAGCCTCCATGTCATACCCCCCCCCCCAGATCCTTGTATCTAATAGCCACCATGTCATACTCCCCCCAGATCCTTGTATCTAATAGCCACCATGTCATACCCCCCCCCCAGATCCTTGTATCTAATAGCCACCATGTCATACCCCCCCCCCAGATCCTTGTATCTAATAGCCTCCATGTCATACCCCCCCCCCAGGTCCTTGTATCTAATAGCCACCATGTCATACCCCCCCCCAGATCCTTGTATCTAATAGCCACCATGTCATACCCCCCCCCAGATCCTTGTATCTAATAGCCACCATGTCATACCCCCCCAGATCCTTGTATCTAATAGCCACCATGTCATACTCCCCCCCCCCCCCCCCCCCCCCACCCCCCGATCCTTGTATCTAATAGCCACCATGTCATACTCCCCCAGATCCTTGTATCTAATAGCCACCATGTCATACCCCCCCCCCCCCCAGATCCTTGTATCTAATAGCCACCATGTCCTATTCCCCCAGATCCTTGTATCTAATAGCCACCATGTCATACTCCCACCCCCCCCAGATCCTTGTATCTAATAGCCACCATGTCATACTCCCCCCAGATCCTTGTATCTAATAGCCACCATGTCATACTCCCCCAGATCCTTGTATCTAATAGCCACCATGTCCTATTCCCCCAGATCCTTGTATCTAATAGCCACCATGTCATACTCCCCCAGATCCTTGTATCTAATGGCCACCATGTCATCCCCCCCCCCCCCAGATCCTTGTATCTAATGGCCACCATGTCATGCTCCCCCAGATCCTTGTATCTAATAGCCACCATGTCATACTCCCCCAGATCCTTGTATCTAATAGCCACCATGTCCTATTCCCCCAGATCCTTGTATCTAATAGCCACCATGTCCTATTCCCCCAGATCCTTGTATCTAATAGCCACCATGTCATACTCCCCCGGATCCTTGTATCTAATAGCCACCATGTCATACCCCCCCAGATCCTTGTATCTAATAGCCACCATGTCATACCCCCCCAGATCCTTGTATCTAATGGCCACCATGTCATACTCCCCCCCCCCCCCCCCCCAGATCCTTGTATCTAATAGCCACCATGTCATACTCCCCCGGATCCTTGTATCTAATAGCCACCATGTCATACCCCCCCAGATCCTTGTATCTAATAGCCACCATGTCATACCCCCCCCCAGATCCTTGTATCTAATAGCCACCATGTCATACCCCCCCCCTCCCCCCCCGATACTTGTATCTAATAGCCACCATGTCATACTCCCCCAGATCCTTGTATCTAATGGCCACCATGTCATATCCCCCCCCCCCCCCAGATCCTTGTATCTAATAGCCACCATGTCATACCCCCCCCCAGATCCTTGTATCTAATGGCCTCCATGTCATACTCCCCCAGATCCTTGTATCTAATAGCCACCATGTCATACCCCCCCCCCAGATCCTTGTATCTAATAGCCACCATGTCATACCCCCCCCCCCAGATCCTTGTATCTAATAGCCACCATGTCATACCCCCCCCCCCCAGATCCTTGTATCTAATAGCCACCATGTCATACCCCCCCCAGATCCTTGTATCTAATAGCCACCATGTCATACTCCCCCCCCCCCCCCCCCCAGATCCTTGTATCTAATAGCCACCATGTCATACTCCCCCCCCCCCCCCCTCCCGATCCTTGTATCTAATAGCCACCATGCCATACCCCCCCAGATCCTTGTATCTAATAGCCACCATGTCATACTCCCCCGATCCTTGTATCTAATGGCCACCATGTCATACTCCCCCAGATCCTTGTATCTAATAGCCACCATGTCCTATTCCCCCAGATCCTTGTATCTAATAGCCACCATGTCATACTCCCACCCCCCCCAGATCCTTGTATCTAATAGCCACCATGTCATACTCCCCCCAGATCCTTGTATCTAATAGCCACCATGTCATACTCCCCCAGATCCTTGTATCTAATAGCCACCATGTCCTATTCCCCCGAACCTTGTATCTAATGGCCACCATGTCATACTCCCCCAGATCCTTGTATCTAATAGCCACCATGTCCTATTCCCCCAGATCCTTGTATCTAATAGCCACCATGTCATACTCCCACCCCCCCCCCGATCCTTGTATCTAATAGCCACCATGTCATAGTCCCCCCAGATCCTTGTATCTAATAGCCACCATGTCATACTCCCCCCCCAGATCCTTGTATCTAATAGCCACCATGTCATACTCCCCCCAGATCCTTGTATCTAATAGCCACCATGTCATATTCCCCCAGATCCTTGTATCTAATAGCCACCATGTCATATTCCCCCGGATCCTTGTATCTAATGGCCACCATGTCATACTCCCCCAGATCCTTGTATCTAATAGCCATCATGTCCTATTCCCCCAGATCCTTGTATCTAATAGTCACCATGTCATATTCCCCCAGATCTTTGTATCTAATAGCCACCATGTCCTATTCCCCCAGATCCTTGTATCTAATAGCCACCATGTCATACTCCCCCAGATCCTTGTATCTAATAGCCACCATGTCCTATTCCCCCAGATCCTTGTATCTAATAGCCACCATGTCATACTCCCCCAGATCCTTGTATCTAATAGCCATCATGTCATACTCCCCCAGATCCTTGTATCTAATAGCCACCATGTCATATTCCCCCAGATCCTTCAGATCCTTGTATCTAATAGCCACCATGTCATATTCCCCCAGATCCTTGTATCTAATAGCCATCATGTCCTATTCCCCCAGATCCTTGTATCTAATAGTCACCATGTCATATTCCCCCAGATCTTTGTATCTAATAGCCACCATGTCCTATTCCCCCAGATCCTTGTATCTAATAGCCACCATTTCATACTCCCCCAGATCCTTGTATCTAATAGCCACCATGTCCTATTCCCCCAGATCCTTGTATCTAATAGCCACCATGTCATACTCCCCCAGATCCTTGTATCTAATAGCCACCATGTCCTATTTCCCCCCCAGATCCTTGTATCTAATAGCCACCATGTCATACTCATCCCCCCCCCCCCCCCCGATCCTTGTATCTAATAGCCACCATGTCATACTCCCCCCAGATCCTTGTATCTAATGGCCACCATGTCATACTCCCCCCCCCCCCCCCCCCGATCCTTGTATCTAATAGCCTCCATGTCATACTCCCCCAGATCCTTGTATCTAATAGCCACCATGTCATACTCCCCCCCCAGATCCTTGTATCTAATAGCCACCATGTCATACTCCCCCCAGATCCTTGTATCTAATAGCCACCATGTCATATTCCCCCAGATCCTTGTATCTAATAGCCATCATGTCCTATTCCCCCAGATCCTTGTATCTAATAGTCACCATGTCATATTCCCCCAGATCTTTGTATCTAATAGCCACCATGTCCTATTCCCCCAGATCCTTGTATCTAATAGCCACCATGTCATACTCCCCCAGATCCTTGTATCTAATAGCCACCATGTCCTATTCCCCCAGATCCTTGTATCTAATAGCCACCATGTCATACTCCCCCAGATCCTTGTATCTAATAGCCACCATGTCATACTCCCCCAGATCCTTGTATCTAATAGCCATCATGTCATACTCCCCCAGATCCTTGTATCTAATAGCCACCATGTCATATTCCCCCAGATCCTTCAGATCCTTGTATCTAATAGCCACCATGTCATATTCCCCCAGATCCTTGTATCTAATAGTCACCATGTCATATTCCCCCATATCTTTGTATCTAATAGCCACCATGTCCTATTCCCCCAGATCCTTGTATCTAATAGCCACCATTTCATACTCCCCCAGATCCTTGTATCTAATAGCCACCATGTCCTATTCCCCCAGATCCTTGTATCTAATAGCCACCATGTCATACTCCCCCAGATCCTTGTATCTAATAGCCACCATGTCCTATTCCCCCCCCAGATCCTTGTATCTAATAGCCACCATGTCATACTCATCCCCCCCCCCCCCCCGATCCTTGTATCTAATAGCCACCATGTCATACTCCCCCCAGATCCTTGTATCTAATGGCCACCATGTCATACTCCCCCCCCCCCCCCCCCCCCCCCCCCCCGATCCTTGTATCTAATAGCCTCCATGTCATACTCCCCCAGATCCTTGTATCTAATAGCCACCATGTCATACCCCCCCCCCAGATCCTTGTATCTAATAGCCACCATGTCATACCCCCCCCCAGGTCCTTGTATCTAATAGCCACCATGTCATACCCCCCCCCAGATCCTTGTATCTAATAGCCACCATGTCATACTCCCCCAGATCCTTGTATCTAATAGCCACCATGTCCTATTCCCCCCCCCAGATCCTTGTATCTAATAGCCACCATGTCATACTCATCCCCCCCCCCCCGATCCTTGTATCTAATAGCCACCATGTCATACTCCCCCCAGATCCTTGTATCTAATGGCCACCATGTCATACTCCCCCCCCCCCCCCGATCCTTGTATCTAATAGCCTCCATGTCATACTCCCCCAGATCCTTGTATCTAATAGCCACCATGTCATACCCCCCCCCAGATCCTTGTATCTAATAGCCACCATGTCATACCCCCCCCCCAGGTCCTTGTATCTAATAGCCACCATGTCATACCCCCCCCCAGATCCTTGTATCTAATAGCCACCATGTCATACCCCCCCCCAGATCCTTGTATCTAATAGCCACCATGTCCTATTCCCCCAGATCCTTGTATCTAATAGCCACCATGTCATACTCCCCCAGATCCTTGTATCTAATAGCCATCATGTCATACTCCCCCAGATCCTTGTATCTAATAGCCACCATGTCATATTCCCCCAGATCCTTCAGATCCTTGTATCTAATAGCCACCATGTCATATTCCCCCAGATCCTTGTATCTAATAGCCATCATGTCCTATTCCCCCAGATCCTTGTATCTAATAGTCACCATGTCATATTCCCCCAGATCTTTGTATCTAATAGCCACCATGTCCTATTCCCCCAGATCCTTGTATCTAATAGCCACCATTTCATACTCCCCCAGATCCTTGTATCTAATAGCCACCATGTCCTATTCCCCCAGATCCTTGTATCTAATAGCCACCATGTCATACTCCCCCAGATCCTTGTATCTAATAGCCACCATGTCCTATTCCCCCCCCAGATCCTTGTATCTAATAGCCACCATGTCATACTCATCCCCCCCCCCCGATCCTTGTATCTAATAGCCACCATGTCATACTCCCCCCAGATCCTTGTATCTAATAGCCTCCATGTCATACTCCCCCAGATCCTTGTATCTAATAGCCACCATGTCATACCCCCCCCCCAGATCCTTGTATCTAATAGCCACCATGTCATACCCCCCCCCCAGGTCCTTGTATCTAATAGCCACCATGTCATACCCCCCCCCAGATCCTTGTATCTAATAGCCACCATGTCATACTCCCCCAGATCCTTGTATCTAATAGCCACCATGTCCTATCCCCCCCCCAGATCCTTGTATCTAATAGCCACCATGTCATACTCATCCCCCCCCCCCCCCGATCCTTGTATCTAATAGCCACCATGTCATACTCCCCCCAGATCCTTGTATCTAATGGCCACCATGTCATACTCCCCCCCCCCCCCCCCCCCCCCCGATCCTTGTATCTAATAGCCTCCATGTCATACTCCCCCAGATCCTTGTATCTAATAGCCACCATGTCATACCCCCCCCCCAGATCCTTGTATCTAATAGCCACCATGTCATACCCCCCCCCAGGTCCTTGTATCTAATAGCCACCATGTCATACCCCCCCCCAGATCCTTGTATCTAATAGCCACCATGTCCATACCCCCCCCCAGATCCTTGTATCTAATAGCCACCATGTCATACCCCCCCCCAGATCCTTGTATCTAATAGCCACCATGTCATATCCCCCAGATCCTTGTATCTAATAGCCACCATGTCATATTCCCCCGGATCCTTGTATCTAATGGCCACCATGTCATACTCCCCCAGATCCTTGTATCTAATAGCCATCATGTCCTATTCCCCCAGATCCTTGTATCTAATAGTCACCATGTCATATTCCCCCAGATCTTTGTATCTAATAGCCACCATGTCCTATTCCCCCAGATCCTTGTATCTAATAGCCACCATGTCATACTCCCCCAGATCCTTGTATCTAATAGCCACCATGTCATACTCCCCCAGATCCTTGTATCTAATAGCCACCATGTCATATTCCCCCAGATCCTTCAGATCCTTGTATCTAATAGCCACCATGTCATATTCCCCCAGATCCTTGTATCTAATAGCCATCATGTCCTATTCCCCCAGATCCTTGTATCTAATAGTCACCATGTCATATTCCCCCAGATCTTTGTATCTAATAGCCACCATGTCCTATTCCCCCAGATCCTTGTATCTAATAGCCACCATGTCATACTCCCCCAGATCCTTGTATCTAATAGCCACCATGTCATACCCCCCCCCAGATCCTTGTATCTAATAGCCACCATGTCATACTCCCCCAGATCCTTGTATCTAATAGCCACCATGTCCTATTCCCCCAGATCCTTGTATCTAATAGCCACCATGTCATACTCCCCCAGATCCTTGTATCTAATAGCCACCATGTCATACTCCCCCAGATCCTTGTATCTAATAGCCACCATGTCCTATTCCCCCAGATCCTTGTATCTAATAGCCACCATGTCATACTCCCCCAGATCCTTGTATCTAATAGCCACCATGTCATACCCCCCCCCCAGATCCTTGTATCTAATAGCCAACATGTCATACCCCCCCCCCAGATCCTTGTATCTAATAGCCACCATGTCATACTCATCCCCCCCCCCCCGATCCTTGTATCTAATAGCCTCCATGTCATACCCCCCCCCCAGATCCTTGTATCTAATAGCCACCATGTCATACTCCCCCCAGATCCTTGTATCTAATAGCCACCATGTCATACCCCCCCCCCAGATCCTTGTATCTAATAGCCACCATGTCATACCCCCCCCCAGATCCTTGTATCTAATAGCCTCCATGTCATACCCCCCCCCCCAGGTCCTTGTATCTAATAGCCACCATGTCATACCCCCCCCCCAGATCCTTGTATCTAATAGCCACCATGTCATACCCCCCCAGATCCTTGTATCTAATAGCCACCATGTCATACTCCCCCCCCCCCCCCACCCCCCGATCCTTGTATCTAATAGCCACCATGTCATACTCCCCCAGATCCTTGTATCTAATAGCCACCATGTCATACCCCCCCCCCCCCCCAGATCCTTGTATCTAATAGCCACCATGTCCTATTCCCCCAGATCCTTGTATCTAATAGCCACCATGTCATACTCCCACCCCCCCCAGATCCTTGTATCTAATAGCCACCATGTCATACTCCCCCCAGATCCTTGTATCTAATAGCCACCATGTCATACTCCCCCAGATCCTTGTATCTAATAGCCACCATGTCCTATTCCCCCAGATCCTTGTATCTGATAGCCACCATGTCATACTCCCCCAGATCCTTGTATCTAATGGCCACCATGTCACCCCCCCCCCCCCAGATCCTTGTATCTAATGGCCACCATGTCATGCTCCCCCAGATCCTTGTATCTAATAGCCACCATGTCATACTCCCCCAGATCCTTGTATCTAATAGCCACCATGTCCTATTCCCCCAGATCCTTGTATCTAATAGCCACCATGTCCTATTCCCCCAGATCCTTGTATCTAATAGCCACCATGTCATACTCCCCCGGATCCTTGTATCTAATAGCCACCATGTCATACCCCCCCAGATCCTTGTATCTAATAGCCACCATGTCATACCCCCCCAGATCCTTGTATCTAATGGCCACCATGTCATACTCCCCCCCCCCCCCCCCCCCCAGATCCTTGTATCTAATAGCCACCATGTCATACTCCCCCGGATCCTTGTATCTAATAGCCACCATGTCATACCCCCCCAGATCCTTGTATCTAATAGCCACCATGTCATACCCCCCCCCAGATCCTTGTATCTAATAGCCACCATGTCATACCCCCCCCCCCCTCCCCCCCCGATACTTGTATCTAATAGCCACCATGTCATACTCCCCCAGATCCTTGTATCTAATGGCCACCATGTCATATCCCCCCCCCCCCCCCAGATCCTTGTATCTAATAGCCACCATGTCATACCCCCCCCAGATCCTTGTATCTAATGGCCTCCATGTCATACTCCCCCAGATCCTTGTATCTAATAGCCACCATGTCATACCCCCCCCCCAGATCCTTGTATCTAATAGCCACCATGTCATACCCCCCCCCCCCAGATCCTTGTATCTAATAGCCACCATGTCATACCCCCCCCCCCCAGATCCTTGTATCTAATAGCCACCATGTCATACCCCCCCCAGATCCTTGTATCTAATAGCCACCATGTCCTATTCCCCCAGATCCTTGTATCTAATAGCCACCATGTCATACTCCCCCAGATCCTTGTATCTAATAGCCACCATGTCATACCCCCCCCCCAGATCCTTGTATCTAATAGCCAACATGTCATACCCCCCCCCCAGATCCTTGTATCTAATAGCCACCATGTCATACTCATCCCCCCCCCCCCCCCGATCCTTGTATCTAATAGCCTCCATGTCATACCCCCCCCCCCAGATCCTTGTATCTAATAGCCACCATGTCATACTCCCCCCAGATCCTTGTATCTAATAGCCACCATGTCATACCCCCCCCCCAGATCCTTGTATCTAATAGCCACCATGTCATACCCCCCCCCCAGATCCTTGTATCTAATAGCCTCCATGTCATACCCCCCCCCCAGGTCCTTGTATCTAATAGCCACCATGTCATACCCCCCCCCAGATCCTTGTATCTAATAGCCACCATGTCATACCCCCCCCCAGATCCTTGTATCTAATAGCCACCATGTCATACCCCCCCAGATCCTTGTATCTAATAGCCACCATGTCATACTCCCCCCCCCCCCCCCCCCCCACCCCCCGATCCTTGTATCTAATAGCCACCATGTCATACTCCCCCAGATCCTTGTATCTAATAGCCACCATGTCATACCCCCCCCCCCCCAGATCCTTGTATCTAATAGCCACCATGTCCTATTCCCCCAGATCCTTGTATCTAATAGCCACCATGTCATACTCCCACCCCCCCCAGATCCTTGTATCTAATAGCCACCATGTCATACTCCCCCCAGATCCTTGTATCTAATAGCCACCATGTCATACTCCCCCAGATCCTTGTATCTAATGGCCACCATGTCATCCCCCCCCCCCCCAGATCCTTGTATCTAATGGCCACCATGTCATGCTCCCCCAGATCCTTGTATCTAATAGCCACCATGTCATACTCCCCCCAGATCCTTGTATCTAATAGCCACCATGTCCTATTCCCCCAGATCCTTGTATCTAATAGCCACCATGTCCTATTCCCCCAGATCCTTGTATCTAATAGCCACCATGTCATACTCCCCCGGATCCTTGTATCTAATAGCCACCATGTCATACCCCCCCAGATCCTTGTATCTAATAGCCACCATGTCATACCCCCCCAGATCCTTGTATCTAATGGCCACCATGTCATACTCCCCCCCCCCCCCCCCCCCCAGATCCTTGTATCTAATAGCCACCATGTCATACTCCCCCGGATCCTTGTATCTAATAGCCACCATGTCATACCCCCCCAGATCCTTGTATCTAATAGCCACCATGTCATACCCCCCCCCAGATCCTTGTATCTAATAGCCACCATGTCATACCCCCCCCCCTCCCCCCCCGATACTTGTATCTAATAGCCACCATGTCATACTCCCCCAGATCCTTGTATCTAATGGCCACCATGTCATATCCCCCCCCCCCCCCCAGATCCTTGTATCTAATAGCCACCATGTCATACCCCCCCCCAGATCCTTGTATCTAATGGCCTCCATGTCATACTCCCCCAGATCCTTGTATCTAATAGCCACCATGTCATACCCCCCCCCCAGATCCTTGTATCTAATAGCCACCATGTCATACCCCCCCCCCCCAGATCCTTGTATCTAATAGCCACCATGTCATACCCCCCCCCCCCAGATCCTTGTATCTAATAGCCACCATGTCATACCCCCCCAGATCCTTGTATCTAATAGCCACCATGTCATACTCCCCCCCCCCCCCCCCCCCAGATCCTTGTATCTAATAGCCACCATGTCATACTCCCCCCCCCCCCCCCCCTCCCGATCCTTGTATCTAATAGCCACCATGCCATACCCCCCCAGATCCTTGTATCTAATAGCCACCATGTCATACTCCCCCGATCCTTGTATCTAATGGCCACCATGTCATACTCCCCCAGATCCTTGTATCTAATAGCCACCATGTCCTATTCCCCCAGATCCTTGTATCTAATAGCCACCATGTCATACTCCCACCCCCCCCAGATCCTTGTATCTAATAGCCACCATGTCATACTCCCCCCAGATCCTTGTATCTAATAGCCACCATGTCATACTCCCCCAGATCCTTGTATCTAATAGCCACCATGTCCTATTCCCCCGAACCTTGTATCTAATGGCCACCATGTCATACTCCCCCAGATCCTTGTATCTAATAGCCACCATGTCCTATTCCCCCAGATCCTTGTATCTAATAGCCACCATGTCATACTCCCACCCCCCCCCCGATCCTTGTATCTAATAGCCACCATGTCATAGTCCCCCCAGATCCTTGTATCTAATAGCCACCATGTCATACTCCCCCCCCAGATCCTTGTATCTAATAGCCACCATGTCATACTCCCCCCAGATCCTTGTATCTAATAGCCACCATGTCATATTCCCCCAGATCCTTGTATCTAATAGCCACCATGTCATATTCCCCCGGATCCTTGTATCTAATGGCCACCATGTCATACTCCCCCAGATCCTTGTATCTAATAGCCATCATGTCCTATTCCCCCAGATCCTTGTATCTAATAGTCACCATGTCATATTCCCCCAGATCTTTGTATCTAATAGCCACCATGTCCTATTCCCCCAGATCCTTGTATCTAATAGCCACCATGTCATACTCCCCCAGATCCTTGTATCTAATAGCCACCATGTCCTATTCCCCCAGATCCTTGTATCTAATAGCCACCATGTCATACTCCCCCAGATCCTTGTATCTAATAGCCATCATGTCATACTCCCCCAGATCCTTGTATCTAATAGCCACCATGTCATATTCCCCCAGATCCTTCAGATCCTTGTATCTAATAGCCACCATGTCATATTCCCCCAGATCCTTGTATCTAATAGCCATCATGTCCTATTCCCCCAGATCCTTGTATCTAATAGTCACCATGTCATATTCCCCCAGATCTTTGTATCTAATAGCCACCATGTCCTATTCCCCCAGATCCTTGTATCTAATAGCCACCATTTCATACTCCCCCAGATCCTTGTATCTAATAGCCACCATGTCCTATTCCCCCAGATCCTTGTATCTAATAGCCACCATGTCATACTCCCCCAGATCCTTGTATCTAATAGCCACCATGTCCTATTTCCCCCCCAGATCCTTGTATCTAATAGCCACCATGTCATACTCATCCCCCCCCCCCCCCCCGATCCTTGTATCTAATAGCCACCATGTCATACTCCCCCCAGATCCTTGTATCTAATGGCCACCATGTCATACTCCCCCCCCCCCCCCCCCCCGATCCTTGTATCTAATAGCCTCCATGTCATACTCCCCCAGATCCTTGTATCTAATAGCCACCATGTCATACTCCCCCCCCCAGATCCTTGTATCTAATAGCCACCATGTCATACTCCCCCCAGATCCTTGTATCTAATAGCCACCATGTCATATTCCCCCAGATCCTTGTATCTAATAGCCATCATGTCCTATTCCCCCAGATCCTTGTATCTAATAGTCACCATGTCATATTCCCCCAGATCTTTGTATCTAATAGCCACCATGTCCTATTCCCCCAGATCCTTGTATCTAATAGCCACCATGTCATACTCCCCCAGATCCTTGTATCTAATAGCCACCATGTCCTATTCCCCCAGATCCTTGTATCTAATAGCCACCATGTCATACTCCCCCAGATCCTTGTATCTAATAGCCATCATGTCATACTCCCCCAGATCCTTGTATCTAATAGCCACCATGTCATATTCCCCCAGATCCTTCAGATCCTTGTATCTAATAGCCACCATGTCATATTCCCCCCAGATCCTTGTATCTAATAGCCATCATGTCCTATTCCCCCAGATCCTTGTATCTAATAGTCACCATGTCATATTCCCCCATATCTTTGTATCTAATAGCCACCATGTCCTATTCCCCCAGATCCTTGTATCTAATAGCCACCATTTCATACTCCCCCAGATCCTTGTATCTAATAGCCACCATGTCCTATTCCCCCAGATCCTTGTATCTAATAGCCACCATGTCATACTCCCCCAGATCCTTGTCCATGTCCTATTCCCCCCCAGATCCTTGTATCTAATAGCCACCATGTCATACTCATCCCCCCCCCCCCCCCGATCCTTGTATCTAATAGCCACCATGTCATACTCCCCCCAGATCCTTGTATCTAATGGCCACCATGTCATACTCCCCCCCCCCCCCCCCCCCCCCCGATCCTTGTATCTAATAGCCTCCATGTCATACTCCCCCAGATCCTTGTATCTAATAGCCACCATGTCATACCCCCCCCCCAGATCCTTGTATCTAATAGCCACCATGTCATACCCCCCCCCAGGTCCTTGTATCTAATAGCCACCATGTCATACCCCCCCCCAGATCCTTGTATCTAATAGCCACCATGTCCTATTCCCCCCCCAGATCCTTGTATCTAATAGCCACCATGTCATACTCATCCCCCCCCCCCCCGATCCTTGTATCTAATAGCCACCATGTCATACTCCCCCCAGATCCTTGTATCTAATGGCCACCATGTCATACTCCCCCCCCCCCCCCCGATCCTTGTATCTAATAGCCTCCATGTCATACTCCCCCAGATCCTTGTATCTAATAGCCACCATGTCATACCCCCCCCCAGATCCTTGTATCTAATAGCCACCATGTCATACCCCCCCCCCAGGTCCTTGTATCTAATAGCCACCATGTCATACCCCCCCCCAGATCCTTGTATCTAATAGCCACCATGTCATACCCCCCCCCAGATCCTTGTATCTAATAGCCACCATGTCCTATTCCCCCAGATCCTTGTATCTAATAGCCACCATGTCATACTCCCCCAGATCCTTGTATCTAATAGCCATCATGTCATACTCCCCCAGATCCTTGTATCTAATAGCCACCATGTCATATTCCCCCAGATCCTTCAGATCCTTGTATCTAATAGCCACCATGTCATATTCCCCCAGATCCTTGTATCTAATAGCCATCATGTCCTATTCCCCCAGATCCTTGTATCTAATAGTCACCATGTCATATTCCCCCAGATCTTTGTATCTAATAGCCACCATGTCCTATTCCCCCAGATCCTTGTATCTAATAGCCACCATTTCATACTCCCCCAGATCCTTGTATCTAATAGCCACCATGTCCTATTCCCCCAGATCCTTGTATCTAATAGCCACCATGTCATACTCCCCCAGATCCTTGTATCTAATAGCCACCATGTCCTATTCCCCCCCCAGATCCTTGTATCTAATAGCCACCATGTCATACTCATCCCCCCCCCCCGATCCTTGTATCTAATAGCCACCATGTCATACTCCCCCCAGATCCTTGTATCTAATAGCCTCCATGTCATACTCCCCCAGATCCTTGTATCTAATAGCCACCATGTCATACCCCCCCCCAGATCCTTGTATCTAATAGCCACCATGTCATACCCCCCCCCCAGGTCCTTGTATCTAATAGCCACCATGTCATACCCCCCCCCAGATCCTTGTATCTAATAGCCACCATGTCATACTCCCCCAGATCCTTGTATCTAATAGCCACCATGTCCTATTCCCCCCCCAGATCCTTGTATCTAATAGCCACCATGTCATACTCATCCCCCCCCCCCCCGATCCTTGTATCTAATAGCCACCATGTCATACTCCCCCCAGATCCTTGTATCTAATGGCCACCATGTCATACTCCCCCCCCCCCCCCCCCCCGATCCTTGTATCTAATAGCCTCCATGTCATACTCCCCCAGATCCTTGTATCTAATAGCCACCATGTCATACCCCCCCCCCCAGATCCTTGTATCTAATAGCCACCATGTCATACCCCCCCCCAGGTCCTTGTATCTAATAGCCACCATGTCATACCCCCCCCCAGATCCTTGTATCTAATAGCCACCATGTCATACCCCCCCCCAGATCCTTGTATCTAATAGCCACCATGTCATACCCCCCCCCAGATCCTTGTATCTAATAGCCACCATGTCATATTCCCCCAGATCCTTGTATCTAATAGCCACCATGTCATATTCCCCCGGATCCTTGTATCTAATGGCCACCATGTCATACTCCCCCAGATCCTTGTATCTAATAGCCATCATGTCCTATTCCCCCAGATCCTTGTATCTAATAGTCACCATGTCATATTCCCCCAGATCTTTGTATCTAATAGCCACCATGTCCTATTCCCCCAGATCCTTGTATCTAATAGCCACCATGTCATACTCCCCCAGATCCTTGTATCTAATAGCCACCATGTCATACTCCCCCAGATCCTTGTATCTAATAGCCACCATGTCATATTCCCCCAGATCCTTCAGATCCTTGTATCTAATAGCCACCATGTCATATTCCCCCAGATCCTTGTATCTAATAGCCATCATGTCCTATTCCCCCAGATCCTTGTATCTAATAGTCACCATGTCATATTCCCCCAGATCTTTGTATCTAATAGCCACCATGTCCTATTCCCCCAGATCCTTGTATCTAATAGCCACCATGTCATACTCCCCCAGATCCTTGTATCTAATAGCCACCATGTCATACCCCCCCCAGATCCTTGTATCTAATAGCCACCATGTCATACTCCCCCAGATCCTTGTATCTAATAGCCACCATGTCCTATTCCCCCAGATCCTTGTATCTAATAGCCACCATGTCATACTCCCCCAGATCCTTGTATCTAATAGCCACCATGTCATACTCCCCCAGATCCTTGTATCTAATAGCCACCATGTCCTATTCCCCCAGATCCTTGTATCTAATAGCCACCATGTCATACTCCCCCAGATCCTTGTATCTAATAGCCACCATGTCATACCCCCCCCCCCAGATCCTTGTATCTAATAGCCAACATGTCATACCCCCCCCCCCAGATCCTTGTATCTAATAGCCACCATGTCATACTCATCCCCCCCCCCCCCGATCCTTGTATCTAATAGCCTCCATGTCATACCCCCCCCCCCCAGATCCTTGTATCTAATAGCCACCATGTCATACTCCCCCCAGATCCTTGTATCTAATAGCCACCATGTCATACCCCCCCCCCAGATCCTTGTATCTAATAGCCACCATGTCATACCCCCCCCCAGATCCTTGTATCTAATAGCCTCCATGTCATACCCCCCCCCCCAGGTCCTTGTATCTAATAGCCACCATGTCATACCCCCCCCCCAGATCCTTGTATCTAATAGCCACCATGTCATACCCCCCCAGATCCTTGTATCTAATAGCCACCATGTCATACTCCCCCCCCCCCCCCACCCCCCGATCCTTGTATCTAATAGCCACCATGTCATACTCCCCCAGATCCTTGTATCTAATAGCCACCATGTCATACCCCCCCCCCCCCCAGATCCTTGTATCTAATAGCCACCATGTCCTATTCCCCCAGATCCTTGTATCTAATAGCCACCATGTCATACTCCCACCCCCCCCAGATCCTTGTATCTAATAGCCACCATGTCATACTCCCCCCAGATCCTTGTATCTAATAGCCACCATGTCATACTCCCCCAGATCCTTGTATCTAATAGCCACCATGTCCTATTCCCCCAGATCCTTGTATCTAATAGCCACCATGTCATACTCCCCCAGATCCTTGTATCTAATGGCCACCATGTCACCCCCCCCCCCCCCAGATCCTTGTATCTAATGGCCACCATGTCATGCTCCCCCAGATCCTTGTATCTAATAGCCACCATGTCATACTCCCCCAGATCCTTGTATCTAATAGCCACCATGTCCTATTCCCCCAGATCCTTGTATCTAATAGCCACCATGTCCTATTCCCCCAGATCCTTGTATCTAATAGCCACCATGTCATACTCCCCCGGATCCTTGTATCTAATAGCCACCATGTCATACCCCCCCAGATCCTTGTATCTAATAGCCACCATGTCATACCCCCCCAGATCCTTGTATCTAATGGCCACCATGTCATACTCCCCCCCCCCCCCCCCCCCCAGATCCTTGTATCTAATAGCCACCATGTCATACTCCCCCGGATCCTTGTATCTAATAGCCACCATGTCATACCCCCCCAGATCCTTGTATCTAATAGCCACCATGTCATACCCCCCCCCAGATCCTTGTATCTAATAGCCACCATGTCATACCCCCCCCCCCCTCCCCCCCCGATACTTGTATCTAATAGCCACCATGTCATACTCCCCCAGATCCTTGTATCTAATGGCCACCATGTCATATCCCCCCCCCCCCCCAGATCCTTGTATCTAATAGCCACCATGTCATACCCCCCCCAGATCCTTGTATCTAATGGCCTCCATGTCATACTCCCCCAGATCCTTGTATCTAATAGCCACCATGTCATACCCCCCCCCCAGATCCTTGTATCTAATAGCCACCATGTCATACCCCCCCCCCCCCAGATCCTTGTATCTAATAGCCACCATGTCATACCCCCCCCCCCCCAGATCCTTGTATCTAATAGCCACCATGTCATACCCCCCCCAGATCCTTGTATCTAATAGCCACCATGTCATACTCCCCCCCCCCCAGATCCTTGTATCTAATAGCCACCATGTCATACTCCCCCCCCCCCCCCCCCCCCCCTCCCGATCCTTGTATCTAATAGCCACCATGCCATACCCCCCCAGATCCTTGTATCTAATAGCCACCATGTCATACTCCCCCGATCCTTGTATCTAATGGCCACCATGTCATACTCCCCCAGATCCTTGTATCTAATAGCCACCATGTCCTATTCCCCCAGATCCTTGTATCTAATAGCCACCATGTCATACTCCCACCCCCCCCAGATCCTTGTATCTAATAGCCACCATGTCATACTCCCCCCAGATCCTTGTATCTAATAGCCACCATGTCATACTCCCCCAGATCCTTGTATCTAATAGCCACCATGTCCTATTCCCCCGAACCTTGTATCTAATGGCCACCATGTCATACTCCCCCAGATCCTTGTATCTAATAGCCACCATGTCCTATTCCCCCAGATCCTTGTATCTAATAGCCACCATGTCATACTCCCACCCCCCCCCGATCCTTGTATCTAATAGCCACCATGTCATAGTCCCCCCAGATCCTTGTATCTAATAGCCACCATGTCATACTCCCCCCCCAGATCCTTGTATCTAATAGCCACCATGTCATACTCCCCCCAGATCCTTGTATCTAATAGCCACCATGTCATATTCCCCCAGATCCTTGTATCTAATAGCCACCATGTCATATTCCCCCGGATCCTTGTATCTAATGGCCACCATGTCATACTCCCCCAGATCCTTGTATCTAATAGCCATCATGTCCTATTCCCCCAGATCCTTGTATCTAATAGTCACCATGTCATATTCCCCCAGATCTTTGTATCTAATAGCCACCATGTCCTATTCCCCCAGATCCTTGTATCTAATAGCCACCATGTCATACTCCCCCAGATCCTTGTATCTAATAGCCACCATGTCCTATTCCCCAGATCCTTGTATCTAATAGCCACCATGTCATACTCCCCCAGATCCTTGTATCTAATAGCCATCATGTCATACTCCCCCAGATCCTTGTATCTAATAGCCACCATGTCATATTCCCCCAGATCCTTCAGATCCTTGTATCTAATAGCCACCATGTCATATTCCCCCAGATCCTTGTATCTAATAGCCATCATGTCCTATTCCCCCAGATCCTTGTATCTAATAGTCACCATGTCATATTCCCCCAGATCTTTGTATCTAATAGCCACCATGTCCTATTCCCCCAGATCCTTGTATCTAATAGCCACCATTTCATACTCCCCCAGATCCTTGTATCTAATAGCCACCATGTCCTATTCCCCCAGATCCTTGTATCTAATAGCCACCATGTCATACTCCCCCAGATCCTTGTATCTAATAGCCACCATGTCCTATTTCCCCCCCAGATCCTTGTATCTAATAGCCACCATGTCATACTCATCCCCCCCCCCCCGATCCTTGTATCTAATAGCCACCATGTCATACTCCCCCCAGATCCTTGTATCTAATGGCCACCATGTCATACTCCCCCCCCCCCCCCCCCCGATCCTTGTATCTAATAGCCTCCATGTCATACTCCCCCAGATCCTTGTATCTAATAGCCACCATGTCATACTCCCCCCCCCCCAGATCCTTGTATCTAATAGCCACCATGTCATACTCCCCCCAGATCCTTGTATCTAATAGCCACCATGTCATATTCCCCCAGATCCTTGTATCTAATAGCCATCATGTCCTATTCCCCCAGATCCTTGTATCTAATAGTCACCATGTCATATTCCCCCAGATCTTTGTATCTAATAGCCACCATGTCCTATTCCCCCAGATCCTTGTATCTAATAGCCACCATGTCATACTCCCCCAGATCCTTGTATCTAATAGCCACCATGTCCTATTCCCCCAGATCCTTGTATCTAATAGCCACCATGTCATACTCCCCCAGATCCTTGTATCTAATAGCCATCATGTCATACTCCCCCAGATCCTTGTATCTAATAGCCACCATGTCATATTCCCCCAGATCCT